>NW_027656377.1:0-96857 GCF_964235325.1 Thermobia domestica
ATCAATCAGTCAATGACAGAAAGGTCATACAGACAACAGTCGTTTTGTACGACGAAGAATCCCTAATATTATAAATGCTTATTAAAGCTCATGTATACAACAACTATTTATAAGATGTGTTCTATACTGTATGTGTTCGAACACACGATATTTTTTCAATAAAATTATCTTTTTGAATAAAACTAAAAATTTAATGTAAATGCTTTCAAATTAAACGTTAGTCTGGTGTAGGAAAATATCCTCATATCAATTTTAAAAAATGAACTATTAAATTCTTATGTGATAAGAAATCAATCCAATTCAACTATATTCTCTAATGAATTAACATCACAAACTCAAATATGAGATAAATTTAAATCAGAAGCTTAAGGTGTTATATTTGGAAAAGCTACGGTGCTAAAGCAAATCCTTAAGGGACGCCACAACAGTAAAGGTGAATGTATGTACGGGAAATTAACGTATCAGAAGTAAAATTAAAAAAAAAAAAAAAAAAAAAGACACAAGAGAGGAAAGGATATATAGAAGAAATATTTTTCTAAAATAATAATAAGATCATAGTTTTCTCTTAGATATTGTACTAAGTCCACATTTTGCACTAAATGACAGAATTTCATTGCCTTAGAACAAACGATAATGAAAGAGGCATCGGATTTTTCCACAACGATTAAAAGCTTACAACAATGGAAAAGGCAAAATGAAAATTTTTAACCTTGGGAACTCTAGATTACTTTATATTGTACTAAATGCTAGAAATTCAGAATCCTAGAACAAACGATAACGGTAGAGGCATTGAATTCCTCTGCAACAATTAGCTAAACTCAACAATGAATGAGTCAGAACTTCGAAAATCTGCACGGAACAATTGTTGCGTACAGTTATTATCTTGAAATAGACTGAGAGCGAACAACATAATTTAATATTCATAGGAAGATATTTGTCATTTCTTGTACTATTAATTTACATTGTACAGGCAGATCGAAAGCAATGCCATCTGTTATCACAGAAACAAAATTTTTGTGGCTTTACACTATCCTTAATATATATTTGAATTTATCATAATGCTCCAAAAAGAAAATCACAAAGTGAAGTATTGTAGCTCATTTCTTTCACTTTTTCTTTTATATATACTTAGTTTGATCAGTGAATATTTTCTTCTATAATATATGAAATATTGAAACGAAAGTACAACCAAACATATCAATTTTACACCATTTGATTAGTAAAATGAACGTTTCATATAAGCATGAATTCCTATTTTTTTTAAAAAATGCAATTTAATGTATTATCTGGATTTTTGATATGTATATCTGCGTATAACATAAGCAAAGCTTTTCCCTACACAACATGTTTATTAACTATATATATATATATATATTTTTTTAAAAAAAGTCTACACAATTTGTTTGATAGTATTTGGACAAATTAGGTCCAAATGTAGTCAATTTTAATAATGTGATTCGATAAATCAGTTGTCATAACCAAGGTATAAATCAGGAAGTCGATTCTCACAGAAATTGACAACTTTGAATGTAGATTAGAATAATTAATTTCCTTATTTAGTACAAAATTCAGTTTAATGTCATATTTTATTGAGATAACGAAAAATTGGTCTATTATCGTTATTAAGGTTATTGGATTATAAAAATGAAGTTGGTATGTAATTTCTGATTATAGTTGTAAATGGAAAACTACAATTGTCAGCTACAGTCACAAACAGCAATCAATACTTGTAATTTTGAACTTTTTAAAATATTTATTTGTTTGCAATAACAGAGTTGACGGTGAAATAAATTATCTAGCTAAAATTATACGTATTCGTCGTATGTGTTCATGATTTGTACACAATAGATCAAATACGTACGGTAATGATTTTCCAGAGAGGTTAATTTTTTGAAGGCGAGGATTAAAGTTGAGGTTAGGGATGTGCACGAGACAAGATTTGTGGCTGCTTCGTCTCGAAAATGTGCTGTAAAATTGATGTCTCGGCTCGAAAAATGTATATTTCACTATTGGAATAGCCGTGTCTCGACTCGAATTTTGTCAGGAAAATCCTGTCTCTACTCGTCTCGTGCGCATCCCTAGTTGAGGTTAAAACTTAAATTGAAGAGGGGGTGAGGCAGCACGGTGGGTCATTGATAGAGAGCTTACCTTTGGTAAATGAGGTCCCTGGTTCGATCCCCGTCAAAGTAAGTTTGTTGTGGACAGCATCGTGCTCGTGAGTTTTCTCGGGTGCATTCCTATTTCATCCCACACTCTCATTCCACCGATTTTTCCATCATCATTCACTTGTCTTCATCATCTGTCTCCTTTAGCCTAGAGGGCGTAATCGTGGGACGTTAAACTGAAAGATTTCAATTCATCTTTTAAAGGTGGGCGAGACCTGAATAATTGTTCTCATCTGGCCATATTGCATTATTTGTCTTGATATTAGGTATACTTGAGAACTCGTGGTAGTCCTGTAATTAAGCTCTCCAGAAGGCTAGATAACATTATGGGGAACGGCCTGTATCGTAGAAAGATTGATGAAATTTCAATCGACATCTTAATTCTGAGTTCGAGTTGATTTTGAGTTTAACGTCCTTTTCAGCAGCGAGGCTATATGAGACGGGACCTACTGATTAACGTGGAATCCCAACCACATGAGCTCCCGCCGGGGATCGAACCCGGATCTTCCGCGCCAAAGGCGCGTACGTTACATCTTAATTCTTTTCAATGTTTCTTATTTTAATTATGTTTTAAACAGTCTTCGAAATCAATTAAGAATTGATTGAGTAAATGAAAATCTTTGAGTTTAACGTCCTACGATTACCCTTTAGGCTAAGGGAGACGGATAATTAAGCCAAGTGAATGATGATGGTAGAATTAGTAGATTGATAATGTGGGAGGAAACCGAAGTACCTCGAGAAAACACATGGGCAAAATGTTGTTCACCACAAACTTACTTCGCCAGGGATCGAACCAGTAAGCTCATGCATCATAATTAGGCGTTCTTCCTTCTGAACCACCGTGATTGGTTAGTTTCACGATACTCTTAGCAGAAACAATCTGTTGAATATATTTGAGTTACATAAAATGTCCATCGTTATTCTTGTATAATACAGCACTAAAGCTATATAATGCGAAGACATACACCAGTTTAACATGGAAATTTTACCGCCAAGGATCGAATCCTGGGCCGGTGATAACTATAGAAATTATAGAAAATAAAGCTAATTTTTATTTTCCCATAAAATTGTTGAAAATGAATAAAACGTCAAGGTAAAGATATAACTTAATTGCTCTCAAATACTGGTGTTCCCCAAGGGACTACATTATCACCACTATTTCTTAGAATTTACATATTCTATAGGAGATATATGATATTCATCTTCCGAAACATAACCAAGCCAAGCTCTAAGAATTTGGTATTAACATAATTCAAAATATAAGCACAAAGGCAGGGTATAGTGTAGATAAGGACATACTGAAAATTGTCAGGATAGTAACATAGATAAGAAGGAATGCCACATCCTTTGAGGAACTCTTCTGAAACAGGAAGTATCTAGAACCACAAAAAATGGATTTTTTTTTTTACTTCAGGGGGGTCTGTAGAAGACGACGATCCGTCACTGGTAAGGCAAAAGTCCGACAGTGCCGTTGACCAATGATGGACTAGCTAATCTGACCAGCGTCCCGGGAGAGGTTGAAAGCAAGCTTACTCCGAAAAAAAAAATCCTGCAAGGCAAAAAGAAAATCGAAAAACCAGGGAGGTTCTTTTTCCGCCCTTGTATGAAGGGGGATGTTGAGAGAAGGGAAGCAAGCACAAAAGTGGGGAGGGGGTAGGATTTTTAGGGTGGGCTGAGAAGGAGGAGGAGGAGAAGAAGACCATGTGCGATAGACCTCAAGCGAAGATTTATGGCGCTGGGTCCCTGAAAACCATGTCAGGAAAATAAATAGCATCTCTGCTGAAGGCCTGTCAGTCGACTGCGAGAAAAGCTTACAAATGTGGAAGAGGAGGGGGAAGTAGATATGTTGTGAGTATGTGTCTGTGTGTGTGTGTGTGTGTGGAGGCGGTTAGAAAAAGAAGCAAAGAAGAAGTAACACAGAGCAGGGTGAGGGTTCGTTTCGACGAGCCGTCTTCTCTCTTCGTCGTTTTCTTCTGCGTTCGTTCGTTTCGTTCGTTCTTGTGCACTCAGCTTCACCAAATCTCTTTTCTTCTTTTTTATTCGTTTCCTTTTACGGAATAACGTTAGGGAAAAAGAAAGCACCAAAAAGTGTTTTTTTTTTCTCGTCGTGACGTGGAGAAGAAAAGAAAAAGAATTGAGAACCCCCTACTTTTCCACTCAAAGTTCTTTCCAGAAAAGTGATTAGGGGGGGTTAATGGATTCTTCCTGATCGATCTTACAGGCTTTTCCTACTTTTCTCCCCATTTCTGAAGTTTTTCGCTTCCGTTACATTACTCTCCGGTGTCTCAATACTCTTTACTATTCTGGCGTCCCTCAAGGACTTGCTCTCGGACCATTACTATTTCAACGAACATCTTTAACTTAGGTTTTCTCCTTAGTCTCATACAATTCACACCAGAAATGGTTTCCCTACGTATCACAGAGTCGAATTTGATTGATTTCTTGTCGTATAAGAAATATCGTAACTCGCCCGATCGATCTTTCAGTCATTAGAAATATGTTACAAAAGTAGTGTTTACTATAAGTTTTTTGGATTAATTCAATCCGATAAAATGTTTCTAGAAAACGTCATATTGGGTGATGGGGTGTCATTTTAGAGGTCAAGAGGGCAATTATCTCCCCTGAGTGTGAGATAAACATTTTAATGAATAGTAGTCCTGCAGAAACGTACTAATCATAAAATTGAAAGTTTATTTATATCGATGGAGAACATCATCCCCTCTTCTTGGTAAAATCTAAAATTGCATGCCGCTTAGGTAGCGGAAAGTTCTCGTTCTGTATTATGTATACAGGATGTTACCAAAAAAAATTTCACATTAATTTGAGAATAGATTCCTGACATCAAAATAAGAAAAGAAAGTTTATATGGACCTGTGGTCGGAAGTGCATTGTTTCGTAGTTATGGGGTACCAAAAACGTGAGAAACTGAACTTTCAAAAGTCCATGGTTCCACTACTATAGGACCGATCGTAGTCAGGTCAAGACATCACTGAGGAACTAGTAAGTGAACCATCCAAATATCCACCTTTCAAAACCTCCGATACTTGTTCAATTATTTTTAGAGAGACTGTTTGGAAGTACTTGGTCACACTCCACTCACCTCTCTGAAAAATGTTGTGCAACTACTAGAGCATTCTTAAGAGTCTTCATCCCGGCGAAATTAAAATACCGCTAATTTTACAGTAATTATGTAATATCTTCAAATAGATAAAAGTTAATTGAAATATGGAACAAGAGCGCCCTAGACAATATTGTTTTGCGTGAGGTACCGTTATCACAAGTCACCTAGTGGCTTTCCGTTTTCAGCTGTTCAGAAACGCGAAAATAAATGCCGATCTTCAAAATGGCTCGAAATCGAAAGCAGATAAGTGAGTCGTGATAACGGTTTCTCATGTAAAGTAATATTGTCTAGGGCGCTCTTGTTCCACATTTCGATTATCTTTTATCTATTTGAAGATATCACATAATTACTGTAAAATTAGCGGTATTTTAATTTCGCCGGGATGAAGACTCTTAAACACGGGTATTTGGCTAATTCACATACCAGTTCCTTAATAATGTCTTGACCTGACTACGATAGGTCCCATAGAAGTGGAGCTATGAACTTTTTAAAATTCACTTGTTTCACGTTTTCGGCAACCTATAACTCCGAAAACTATTCACTTTTGAGCACAGGTCTATACGATTTTTTTTTTTTCTTTATTTTGATTTGAGAAATCTGTTCTCGAGTTATTCTGACACAATTTTGTAACACCGTTTATTTTAACTTAACTATTTTCATACACGAACTACACAATATGAATCTCATGCATTCGTGCGACTTTTTTTTAAAACTGTATTCTCTTACGTAGTCGATACTAACCAGTTACGTCATCACTGATATTAATCAAAGGGTATTGCAAACTCGGAATTGGTGTCAAAGAACTGTGATTGGAGGGTACGTAATCATCAATAAATACTTTCACGTGATGCTTTGCAGCTTTAAAAGAAATGCAAGTTAAGCTATGACCTTGAGAATTACTTCTTTTTTTTTCAGCTGATGAGCGACATTTGTAACTTCGCACTATCTCCGCCATTCCAACTGCATACGAGCACGTTCTTCTACTTAGTTCCACTCAGTCACGACTCGTTCCGTTAGGCTAATGTATTCTTAAAGACCATACCAAGTGAATAAGCGCGTTATTTATTAGCCTATTGGCACTCTCTTACGTATAAGAAGATAATATACTGGAGCTATATTTTAATATATATGTTTCTCTGACCATTCAACAAACCGATGATTTATCTAACGTTATGTATGTGTATCATTAATACGGGATTGGTTAACTAACCTTGGATCAAGTATTGCTAAAGAAAATCACGTATTATTATGATTATTGCTTAATTAAGAACCAATTATGTTTTGTAGAGAATTGTAATAGAAAACTTCCAATTTTTAACACGAAATTCCATTTTTTTTAAAAAAAATACTGTAGACATATACAAACCTTTCCGTTAGTTTATAATCTCTGGATTATAGTTTCTTCTATTTGTGTTCAAATCTAAAGTTTAATGACACGGTATATCTCTCTCTGTTGGCCTAATGGCTAGAGTATCTGCCTTTGGTGTACGTGTTCAGAGTTTGATTCCCGGTAGGACACTAAATTTCAACACATAAATAAACATAGCTAGATAACAATAAAAATGAAAATAATATTTAAGTTTTACGTCCCTCGGTTATGTCGGCTAGGCTAAAGGAAACGGTGATGATGAGAAACGAGTGAAATTGTGGAATAAAAAGGTGGGAGAAAACGGGAGAGCCCTGAGAAAACCCACGCACACGGTGTTAGTCCACCAAAAAATCACTTGGCGCAAGGGGGATCAAACCAAGGACCCCATGCACTAGAGATGAACACTCTACCACTGAGCTACCTTGGGTTCCAATAAAAGAATGAATCTTAAAAGATATCTGCACTATGGAAGAAATGTACAAATGAATTGCCAAAACAATTTGTACCAAAAAAAAATCGTTTAGGAGGCCTAATCATTGAGAAATTATCCCTAATTTTACAGTAATTATGTGATATCTTTAAATAGATAAATGATAATCGAAATGTGGAACAAGAATTTCCTAGTCAATGTTGTTTTGCATGACGTACTGTTATCACGAGTCATCGGGTTTCCGTTTGTAACCATTTAGAAACGCGAAAATAAATACCGATTTTCTGAATGGCTGGAAATCTAAAGCAGATAAATGAGTCGTGATAATGATATCTCATGTAAATTAATATTGTCTAGGGAGCTCTTGTTCCACTTTTCGATAATCTTTTATCTATTTGAAGATATCACATAATTATTGTAAAATTAGGGATATTTTAATTTCGCTGTGATGGGGCCTCTTAAGGTGGAACCCGAACATTCGTAATGCATTCATATTTTTAATGCTCTTCCATCTAGAATCGAACCGGCGACCATGAACACAAAAGGAACGAGAGCTAGCCACTACACCACGTGAGAGGACAATTTGCCTAAAAAAGCTGTCAAGTGGAAAAACCTATATACATAATATAAAATATCAATATTTATGGACTACAAGTGGTACATACTACTACTACTACTACTACTACTACTACTACTAATAATAATAATAATAATAATAATAATAATAATAATAATAATAACATGGAACTAATCACTGACACCAAGCCATACTACAAATACCAGGCAAGTCCAGTACTTGAAAATGATAAATATAATCTCTACTGGGATCGAGAGATCAAAACGGACGTAACAGTATCTGCAAACAGACCTGACATTACTATTATTAATAAAATGGACCCAAGAAGTAACCCTCATAGACGTAGCAATACCATTGACTCATATGTATACAACATTCAAACGAAAATAAGCAAATATAAAGACCTGTCTGACTACAATCAAAAAGTTATGGAAATGTCAGAGAGTAACAGTAACACCAATCATTATCTCAACTACAGCAGTTCGCCCTAAAAATACTGTGACTCAACTGGAACAAATAAACGCAAGAAATCTCCTAATAAATCTTTAAAAAAAATCAGTAATACTCGACATTTGTCATATGATCAGGAAGTTGTTTGAAGAAAAAGTAGGAATGGCCACATTTTTTCGAAAAACGAAAAATTTTTCGAAAAAGAATTTTTTTTCGAAAAACGAAATTTTTTTCGAAAAACGAAATTTTTTTCGAAAAACGAAATTTTTTTCGAAAAGCGAAAAACGAAATTTTTTTCGAAAAAACTGATTTTTTTCGAAAAACGAAAATTTTTTCGAAAAACAAAAAAAATTTTGAGAAACGAAATTTTTTTGAAAAAACAAAAAACGAAAAATTTTTCGAAAAAGCGAAAAACGAAAAAACGAAAAATAAAATTTCCGAAAATCGAAAAACAGATTTTTCGAAAAAGGCCATCCCTAAGATAAAGGACTTTTCAAATAATCCACCCTTGGCAGAGACCACCGTCAGATTATTAGGCTGAAACCGGTTTAAACAGAGATACAGCAATAATAATAATAATAATAATAATAATAATAATAATACAATGAATTGTAAATAAGGATTGGGAAGTGAAAGGTACAAAGCCCATCAGTGGTTTAGAGTACCAAGTTTTGATTTATAATTGCAAGATATGACCAAAAAAAATTTATTCAGGAATGTCTATTACAGTTCACACTGCTACATCAAAGTTATATGTGTAAAAGCTTCAGTGCAGAAAATGAAAGAAGTTCAAAGTTTCAACACGAACTAGATAAGGTTATCAAATATGAGGTAGAAATTAAAATAACTATGTTTAAACAAGACAGTACTAATTAAGCTGAAAGTACTTACTTTATTAATTTATACGGAGCTACGTACTTAAGTATTCACCAATTTAATCAATTTAGGTTTATTTTCATTTTATTTTATTTTATTATTATTATTATTATTTTTTTTTTTTTTGATGCTAATAGTGACTAAACTATTATGAATTAATAAGTCTCCTGTTTCTACATAGTAAAAAATAGAGGTGTTAATTCAACACAATGGTCTGTGTTATCCGAATGGTGATAAATTTGACACGACCCTGTTGTAACATCAACTTCCTCGCACTTTGAAGTGAGTTGTTACGATGGTAGTTGCTAAATTGACCACCTGACATGATGCGGAATCTTTTAACCCTTTCAAAATCTTGCCTTTCTAAGGTAAATTATAGACTATATAGGTAAATTATAGAAATTATATAGGTATAAGGTAAATTTAAGTTCAGCAGGTATTACTGCTTCATTGTTATTTACCGTAGAATCATGGTTCATACCTCGTTTTATTTCACAATAGAGCAACATTTCAAACAGTACCATTCACATTTCCCCATTATGTTCTTGAGAGGGAAATTTTAAGAGAAAGCGAGACTTTTTTCTGAGAATTTTCATTTCAAATTTTGAGCTCCTGCCCCTCCTGTGTTAATGCATAGATCCCAAAATTAGCTGAAAAATATTAATGGATGTACGAAATGTGTGTACAAAATTCCAAGCTTCTATCTTCAATAGTAAGGGCGGCAAAAAAATATTTACCAATGAGCTAAGAACATCCCCACAATGATCCACGATGATCCCAAAAGACCCAGGTGTAATATCAAAATTTCCTGAGACATCTCTATTTGTTCTAGGATCATGTTTTGCACATCATTCTCTTCAGAATAGAATAGCCTTTCAAACGGTACCACTCACATGAGCCAATCATGCCTCCAAGAAGGGAAACAGGAATTTTTTTTGTTAAAAAGTACACCTATTCCTTTTTCTATATTTTTGCCTTTCTGGACCTCCTTGTGTTAACACAGAGATCTGAAACAAATCTGAAAAATGTTAAGGGGCATACCGAATGTGTGTACAAAATTTCAGGCTTTTATCTTGAAAAGTAAGGTAAAAAAAAAATATTTACCAATGTGCTAAGAATACCCACACAATACCCCAGATTCCCTTATAAAACCGGATACTTCCTCAGACATACCTATTTACGCTAGAATCATGGTTCGTACCTCATTCTCTTCAGTATAGAACAGCCTTTAAAACGGTAACGTTCACATGCCTCCATCATATATCTGAGGCGGGAAAATCGCGAAGAAAGGAATTTTTGTTAAAAAACCCTCTTTTCCCCCCTTTTTGCCCCTATGAACATCCCTGTGTTAACACAGAAATCTGAAAAGTTCTGAAAAATACTGTACTAATTACGATTTTTTAGGTTTACAAAGGAAAATAGTTTTTAATCGATTTTTCAAAAACTCCTCATGAGAATTTACACTCAGCAATATATTTTTTTCCAGCCCCACGAGCTCTATGAATTGGTATACATACCACCTTTTCATTAAAAAAAAATATTGAACAAGATATCTGAATTGCATTATGCTCCTTATTTCCTTCAATTTTGCTGTAAAAAGTTCTTTCCTTGACTTTTGCTAACACTGAAAACATAATAAATATAAAAATATATAATTTTATACGTGTTGATGCTGTTACGTGAAGTCATGATGCGTGTTTTGTAAATGTGACATATAGTGAACTTTGCCAGCGATCAATAAATTACTTCATTCCTACACGAATGGCACAGCTTGGAGCAAAAAGGGAAATGTTACTGTATTGCAAGTTTTCCACGTCTTAGAAGATTAGCTATTACGTAGTAAAATCTCTCAGCTGGAGTAATTTAATAATAATAATAATAATAATAATAATAATAATAATAATAATAATAATAATAATAATAATAATAATAATAATAATAGTGCGTCAGTTTTTAGTCATAATTCATGTATATGCATCCTTTCAAAATCTAAAACGTATATAGATCATGTATAACTTATGGGTGTATATATATATAGTGAGATTCCACTTCTGAACGTAATCCGTGTAGGTCTAATTGGGGCAATTATATATATATATATAAGGTTATGTTGAGAAACAGAAATTCTCTTTAAAAAACCGATTTTGTTTAATACAATGTTAGGCCTAATGTGTGTTGAAAATAAAAACAGTTTAACTACAAATAAAAAACAAAAACATAACTACAAGAAAATCAATTAAAATACAAAATGAAATGAAGTCTTTAAGTTTTACGTCTGACGCTTACCTATGCCGTGTCGGCTAAAAGAGAGAGTGATGATGAGAAATGAATGAATTGGTGGAATGAAAAAAGTGGGAGGAAACAGAAAAAAACCTACACATAGTGTTGGTCTACTACAAATATCACTTGGCTCGAGCTTGGGATCGAACAAAGCACCCCATGTACCAGAGGTGAACACTGTACTACTCAGTCGCCGCAGTCCTTAATTAAAATATAAACGTTAATCTCAATTTAAATACAAGCATTAAAAAATTTCATTTTTACGAAATACATACAGTTCGTATTTCAAGAGTTTTGGGCGCATGCAACTAATTCTAATAATTGAAGAAGTCTTATGTCTGCCAGTTTGCAAAGATGACCACCGTAATGCTATCATTTTTTTAAAAAAACATGTTTCCCAATTTAGCATAGAACTCAAAGTCAGGGGATAGGTAGGGCTATATATATTCGGGTTCTATCTGAAATCATAGGTTAATGTCTCAGACAGTCGTAACACCACACATAGGACTAGAAAGCATTCGACCCAGAAAAGACACACGAATAAAATTAAAGGTGTGTTTCATGAACCAAGAGGTTCTGGATATTCCTAGATTACTAGCATGTATAACTGATTCTGGCATTCGCTGGAACATTATCCATTCCTAAAATTACTTATTGCGAGTAATGGTTATTTGTAAATTAAAGTACTATTTATTTATTTAATAAAACGTCACAAACAAGAAACGTAAATAAGAACAAACTACAGAAAATAATAATCTAACTTCAAGTTTTATATCCAAGCATCAACGCGATATTTCCTTTAAAAATTCCAAGTGATGTGTAATGTTCTGACACGCTATACAGTAGGGTGTAGGCATGAGATATGAATCACCACACACACATATATCAATCAAATAGAGCTGACGTTTAATACACAAAGTGACATTACCATAAGCCTTTGGGTCTTACCACGAAGCTCAGCAGGAGGACGCATATTTACTAGTTTCAAGTCGAGTGCAATAAACTTTTGCACATGCTTGCTTCAACATCGAAGTGAAAGATAGGATGTATACATATTGTAATCTAACGTAAAAGCAAACAATCATTTGTAGTAGAAACCTAAATTTGGTTGCAATAGCTCTAGAAAGAGGGGGTTTCATTGTTCATTATATCCATGCCCCAATTACTACAATTTTTCCAGTTACATGTGCTATGTTTGTATAAAGAGCCACGAAAAACTGTTAACTTTTTTCAAGTGTGTGTTATGTGTTAGGAAAATGGATTTACTATTATTTTTTCTAAAATTTTATTTATTTTTATAAGCCCATGACTAGGTTACTCGTCTTTGGTGCACTTGTTCGCAGGTTCAAATCCCGGTAGGAATACAAAGCCTTATATTGAGGAAAATCCTAGTAACTATTATTCATATACCATTCTAAAAATGCGTTCCGACTGTAATAACCTGGGTATTGCACAATATTGTCACAATGAAAATAATCCTCCATCCGAATATTGGAGAATTAGAGCAAATTATGAGAATTACAATCCCAAGCAAATAATAATAATAATAATAATAATAATAATAATAATAATAATAATAATAATAATAATAATAATAACTATTTTAGGATTATTATTATTCAAAACCCCACGGGTGTTCAGAAAATATTATTAAAGACAAAGAAATATGGGGTGGCTCTAAATAATACAAAATTTACCACTTTCCCTTTGCTTAATTTTCATAAGTGAAAGGAGATAGATGCAACTTACCACAATCATAGATAACGTTATTCTATAACAGAAAATATGAACCTGAAGAATTTTTAGTGTTGCCATCCATATAAATTACAGTTGCCAGAATAACATTTCCTTACTGCCAACTACTTTGTAGATAATAATTGCATTTTGTTTGTAATAAACAAAATACGTAGTCTTATCATACAGCTATTAAAATTAAATAATAATGTTATTTAAAAAGTAGTTCACAGGACACCAAAACAACATGATACGAAATCAAATGCAGTTGTTGAGTCACTGCCTTAACTTAGATTTTGGGGGAAATGTTATTCTGGCAACACTGTAATTTCTATGGATTACAACACTGAATATTCTTCAGGTTCATATTTTCTGTTGTTATCTATGTTTGTGGTAAGTTTCATTTCATTATCTCCTTTCACTTATTAATAAACAAGCAAAAGGAAAATGGTAAATTTTATATTATTCTTAGTATGGCAGGCTCTTAAGAACAAAAATTGAATTATTGTATCTTATAAAAATATGACGCAGAATCTTTATACTTTTAACAAATTATTTTTTATCTTTCAAGCCTGAAACTACTTATTTTAAATTCTAAATTTTAATCGTGGCCTAAGAAGCAATATGCAATTGGTTAATAAAACAGACAGATAAATGATAACGAAAATTAACGAGATAAAGCTTACACGCTCCTTGGTATGAATTAGCAGTAATCGTTGATTAGAACCAACTATCGAAGGACTTAAGACGACTTAGCGTTCTTGCTATGCAATCGAAACGTCCAAGCTTAGAATCTAGTTAGCTTCTATAACTAGTTTCCTTTCCCATAGTTTGTGCTTAATTGTCGAGATAGTGCCTCATAAATTAGTCTTGTAGTCTAAGTTGTATCTGGCATTTTGATAAATATCAAACAACTACCTATCACCAAAAAAAAAAAAAAAAAAAAAAAAAAAATATAACAACAGAAAATTGATAATTTCGTTTTCAAATATGGTTTCCCTACAATCAGTAGATTACAATTATTTATAGGATCGAGTTTATCAAATCAGAGTAAAGGTTTACAGTTAACAACACCTCAGTACAGTGAGTAAAATTTCATCAGGTGGGGCTCAAGCCTTTAAATTCATATCCTTTCAGGTCAAGTGTTATTTTTGCATATCTTGCTAAATGGTGTTAGACCACACACACACCCTTATGTATGCCACTAGTGTTAACCATTTAGCGAAAAATAAAATTACAAAAAAAATAATAGTTTTATATTAAGAGGCTTAATCACGGCGAAATTAAAATACCGCTAATTTTACAGTAATTATGTGATATTTTCAAATAGATAAAGGATAATAGAAATGGGGAACAAGAGCTCGCTTGACAATATTATGTTACATGAGATACCGTTATCACGAATCACTCTGCTTTCGATTTCCAGCCATTTAGAAACTCGCATTTATTTTCGCATTTATAAGTCTGTGCAAACGGAAAGCTATTAGGTGACTCGTGATAACGGTACCTCATCCAAAATAATATTGCGATCTTGTTCCACACTTCATTATCTTTTATCTATTTGAAGATATCACATAATTGCTGTAAAATTAGCGGTATTTAAATTTCGCAGTGATTACTACTCTTAAGATTTGTCTTCATTACTAAAACTACGTCATAAAAATACAGTAAAAATTACGAAAAAGAAAAACTAAATTAAATGTGGGTAGGAGATAGCAGACAGCAGGAAATGAAATAAAATCACAGCAAAACATACCGAGATGAAACTTCAAGTACATTTTGCCTAATTGTGCATTTGTGTGTGTCGATTAATAAATTTGTGCTCTCACTAGGTTCATTGGAACACACTTTTTGGTGCATACGTATACACATTTATGAACATAAGCGCGTCAATTCCCATGAAAGTGCATAATAACATGAAGTAATTTTTCTCTAATGCATCTTGTGTTTTGTATATTCCTGACAATGAGTTATGTCACAGTTCTCACCGGTAAACAAAGATAATGTAATGAAACTGTAAATTAAGAACATAACTTTGAAAAGAATATAATAGGATATCTACAGTATTTTTTGAGTATTCAAACTCAATGTATTATTCTCCTACACAACAATTTGAAAGGGATCATTGTTAGGCAGTGGTATATGACGAAATTTTTTAGGCATTAAACAATAAAAATCGCGTTTATCATGCTTTTATATTAAGGAAAAAACGATTACATGCGTTTTATGAGCCACGCTCTTTAAGACGTATAAAACATGACATGTTTTTAACTGGTTATAATTAAAAACATATCAGTTTGTTATGGCGTTTTAAAAGACCAAACAAATGTTTTACATACGGAGGTAACAAGGATAAATTGCTTACAACGATAAATTTAATGATTCTTTTACATCCGGATTTATTCCTCAAAACTTGCCAAGTCAAAAGGTTTATAGTTCGTTATATTTTAAGTTTTTAAACATGGACGATGTTTGGCTGGCCACATACATACGCGGGCGGCGAGTTCTATTATAAAATGAAATTTTGTAGATGGCACTAGTGAGTAAGCATGATTCCCTTTTTACCACGCCCCCTGGCCTGATAGTTGGCACCTCATAAAAAAATTTTAACTTCTCCCTCTGCCACCAGAGGGGATATGTGACAGGCCACCTTTCTTTAATGGTTCTCCGTGCAAGAACAACGTAACAGTCATTGTTTCATCAGTCTGCTAAGGAAACAGTAGCTGTGTGCATTTTATCCGATTTTACATCAATCAACCCCGGAACATTTTTAATGCAATGAGGGAACTTCTTTTTAAAATGTTACCATGCTTATTCACAAATCAAGAAAACGTTACGTAGTAAACTTTTAGATTGACTAATATCTAAATTTATTGATACAACAGAATACATTAAAATATATATATATATATATATATATATATATATATATATATATATATATATATATATATATATATATATATATATATATATATATATAGCTACAAGTTTTATCCATTTCACGATAATACCTATCAGCATTAAAAAGATCTTATTACTACAGTATTATTAAAATAAGCTATAATTATTTTAATAATATTGTAGTAATACTGTATTAAAATAAGCTATAATTATTTATTTTGGAGCATTATTTCCACAGTCCACCCTAATTTAGAGTTAGACAAAAAGGAGACAAGAAATGACTGATGAAAGGACAACTCAAAAGACCCATGCCTTGAGTGAGATTCAAACCCACGACAGACATGTTTAGCATAATAATAATAATAATAATAATAATAATAATAATAATAATAATAATAATAATAATAATAATAATAATAATAATAATCGTATCTATAACATAACGAGGAGCATTTTGTAAATTTTGTACAGATTGAAAATTTTCCATTTTTGTTCATTGGCTATGTATTATATATGTAACTAAATTAAAATATAAATAAATATGAATAAAAATGATAAATGATTACAATAAAAGAAATAAAGTCTCACGCCCCAGCACAACACTAAATTTCTTCTTTTTCTTTTAATTACTGAATTATGAATTAATTCACTATGCCATCTTGTTAACTTAATAATGAAATAGTTTATGGAAAAAAGATCACCATAGCTATTTTCGATAATGAAAAAATAGCACCAACCATTATTTCTAATAGTAATCTATACATCTTCCTCTGAGGTTTTCTGAGTGGCATATTGTAGAATTCGTAATGAAATATTTATTATTTGAGTTGTTATAGAAAATCGTTCTACAAAAACAACCCCATTAATAACCTAGTTTTTTTTGAGAGGAATAATTCATAATATAGGCCTATTAATATAAAGTTATTTATGAAATATGAACCAGATTGTCAGAGCAGTTTCGATTTCATTTGATTTTTCAGTTTAACGTCCCTTTACGCTAGGGACGTACGCAGGAATTTATTTCGGGAGGGGTCTAAAGTGTTTTGGGGGGATCCAAATACAATTTTAGGCTAAATTATATCAAAATTTCTAAAACTGCCCCTAAAAGTAGACTACATTTACAAAAAAGTCGGGATTTTGGGGGAGGGCTGGACCCCCAGGATCCATGCCCTGCGTACGCCCCTGCTTTAAGCAGCAAGGATATATAAAACGTGGATCTACAACTTAACATGGAAGCCAAACCACATGAGATCTCGCCGGGAATCGAACCCGGGTCTCCCACGCCACGACGCAGCTCAGAGAAGTTTTCAAGAAAAATTTTCAATTTTCACTCTCCATCAAATTATTGTTAGTTTCAGGAGCAGGGAAAATAAGAACTTACGCCCCCCCCCCCCACATCCCAAGGAGAAACCAATGTTCCCGATACACTGAACACCTTATGCACATATGAACGAATTAACGAACACAGGATAATGAACAGATAAACAAAGATTAAAAACCTACATACACTTTCTCGAGATGCAGGAGTCAAGAAAAAGGTGTATATCCAATGAAATTTGGAAATCGTTTACATGTACGGGTGGGTGACGGCAACGAAATCAATCATTAAATATTGTATGAATGGTCATGTATTGTAAAAATGTATTGTGTAACTATAGTTAATTGAGATAAATGAGTTTTTTTTTATTTTTAAATAAACTGGATGCGAAATTGTTGTTTACAGCTCTCATTTAGGCCTATGCAGTAAATAATTGTTTGGGAAGACTGAGATCCCATTGGGATTTGAACTCAAGACCATATGCAATAAATGTAAGCCTCACAAACAGAATCACTGAAAAACACATGTCGATAATTCTGATTTTTAAAATATTAGAAATTGTTTTACGTTAGAATATTCTCTGGGTGCATAAGCCCTATTCTCATTATAATACTACACGTAGTTGTAGTTTCCGAAGATTCACCAATTCACAACTGTATAGAACCAAGAGGAATTTACTTCAAATTTTTCACAACATATTCACGAGAACCTTCTGTCACTATTTTCGAATAGCATTTACACGGAAGGTTGTAAAATACTTTCAACTTCATTAATATAAAACAAGATGTTATAAGGAATATATATATATATATATATATATATATATATATATATATATATATATATATATATGTGTGTGTGTGTGTGTGTGTGTGTGTGTGTGAGGCTTGTAAAAGGTTTCTCCTTTATCAAATATTGACCGAATGCAGTTTCTCCTGACATTTTCATTCCCCTGGACAAAATTTTCTTGATTGAACCTTAATTTTGTCTATTCTAAAGTACAATTGCCTTAAGTGCCACTTTATCCAGTGCAAATTTAGAAATTCAAATCGATGGCGGGAGAAGGGTACAATACCTTTGAATTTGCTTCTAACTCTCCAATATAAATGAGAATAGACACTGATATTTAGAGAGATACATATTAATATATGTATTTTTTTAAGAACAAGACTGTACAATCTTGTTTTGAAAAAAAAGAAACCTGGTCATTGAATTCTGTTTAAAAGAATGTGTTGTATATCTAACCGTACGCAGAATAATTTATTATTTAGGCTTCAAATAAAGCTCTGAATCACAGTTTATTATTTAGGCTTGAAATAAACATCTGAATCACAATTTTAATTATTTAGATTTGAAATAAAGCTCCTAATCACAATTTTAATTATTTAGGATTGCAGAAACTTTAATCACAATTTGTTATTTAGATATGCTTGACATAAAGCTCTGAGTCTCAGTTTATTATTTAGACTTGGAATAAAACTCTGAATCACAATTTATTGTTTAGGCTTGAAATAAAGCTCTGAATCACAATTTATTATTTAGGCTTGGAATAAAGCTCTGAATTATAATTTATTATTTAAGCTTGAAATAAAACTCTGAATCACAATTTATTATTTAATCTTCAAATAGACCTCTGAATCAATCAAAGAAATATCACATTTGCTTTGTTTTCTGTTTTTTATTTTGGGTATAAGAAAACAAGCGTGGAAGGCCACACTTTTATTGACAGGGCTGTACATTCACATTATAACTATGCTCTGGTCTGCCTATATTATAGATTGCACGAAATGCACTTAATAAGACATCTTCCTTAAAAAATACAATTGAATTATGGTAGTTGAATTCATGTATACATGTAAATGTATACGTATAGATGTGAGTATATAAGTACTACATACATATAAGATAGACGGTCGCACGATGCTCTTAAAACTGGTTGGAGAAGAAATGGCTGCTTGAAGCAGTCAGTGAGTGAGAGATCCCCACTCTCCCGGTGAAGCCCCAACTATTGATTTTGCTGTCATATTGAATTTTACGACCCTGAAAATGAGCTCCGAAAGAACATGGTAGTGTTATCAACAACGACGAACACTGAAATCATAGCAGACTACGCTCTAATTTTTGATTAGCACTCGGTCTTTTTTCTTTTCTACATTCAGTGCCACGTGCGAACACTTAAGACACCATCTTCTTTTTCATTGTATGGAAGAAGGTATGAAGAGTAATTTCATAAAAAAAAACAATTCTAATTAATTTATGACTACACACACCATTATGAATGCTGGTTACCGAGGAAAATAAACAGAAAAGTGCATCCAGCAATGTTTAATGTAATGAAGTCACCAAAAAAGATAAAAATGCATCAAAATAAAGATTGAAACATCAATATGCGTCATTTGATGCGTTTTTTGTGTGTAAACGTTATTCAAAGTGCATCAAATAAAAAATGAATCCGTAATGAATGCGTCATTTGATGCATTTCACTGTAAACAATACAGATAATGAGAAAATGACAATTAAAACATCAACACATGCAATTTATTTCACCCTTCCTTTGTAAACAATACACAACAGTTGAAATGAAATGAGATCTTTAAGTTTTACGTCCCACGGTTATGCCGGATAGGTTAAGGAGACGGTAATGATGAGAAATGAATGAGATGGTGGAATGAAGGTAGTGTGAGGAAACCTGGAGAACCCCGAGAAAACCCACGCACGTGATGTTTCTCCATCACAAAGTTCACTTGGCGCGACCTGAGATCGAACCAAGGACCCCATGCACCAGAGGTGAACGTTCTACAATTGACCCACCGCGGCCTCCAAATACACGACAGTTGTTTGTGTGTGGTGTGTGTGTATCCACAAAACTTTCGTAAAATTTATTCGATTTTAATTAATTCGTTGTGTTTCCTTTGAGGTTTTCCAAATAAAATATAAGGGAGTACTCGAGCCCAGTTTGAAAGTTTACTTATATATTAGTGATAAAAATCTTGCAACGTAACTATCGTAAAAGTAAATTATTTTCATGATATACGACCCACCGTACATTTTCCTTGAAGATTCCTATATCACCCTCTATGCCTGAGAAGTAAATGATTCGCAATAATAGAGCAAATATATGCTATCTTAAAATACATGTTCAAGTTAAATTTTGTTAAAATTTGACTAATTTTTATGAAAGAAAGCTTGTGTTTTCTTCAGAGTTACGAATTACTGTATTGTCTGGTGTTAAAATAGAACCAATACGTAGACTACATAAAAAAGAACTCAATTTACATGGATCACGTAGTATGCCTTCTTTAGATGCTTAAGAATTATCTGTATCAGGGCTTTAAATTATTCAAGGGCTATCTTATTAAATAGCGTTTTCAATAATTACCTGTATCCTAACTGTAACGCCCATACTGCTTGTAAATAAACACAAGAACAGAACAGAAGATTTATACTATTTTTAGTTAAACATGTTCATAGGAACTTGTTGTACGTTAGTTTAAGCTCGCTTGAGAATGGTTAATAAAACACATTTGGATGAACAAAACAAGATTTATACTATTTTTAGTTAAACACGTTCATAGGAACTTGTTGTACGTTAGTTTAAGCTCGCTTGAGAATGGTTAATAAAACACATTTGGATGAACAAAACAAGATTTATACTATTTTTAGTTAAACATGTTCATAGGAACTTGTTGTACGTTAGTTTAAGCTCGCTTGAGAATGGTTAATAAAACACATTTGGAGAATCAAACTTGAAATATTCTTTGAACAAATTTATTCATCTTGTAAGATTCTAGTCAGAATTATTCTTAGAAATTAAATTAATCCATCCATTTTTATACATATCAGTATCATTTTATTCATTCATTTATATCATATGGTTATCTTAAAAAATATTCATTTGCTATTTTTAGTAAAAGTTTCTAATTTCAGCTCCTACAGGTACACAAAATTTAACGGTTTACACATTTTTTAAAAATGAAATTTTAAGAGATAATAAATATTACCAATTCAATTTTCTAAATCTACATTAGGATATATTTCTGTACAGGTTCTCAAACGGAATAAGAATTGTAGTAGTCTATTCCATATTTTAGAACCTGACTGTACAATTCTTTCCTAAGCAAATTACGTTGTCAATCACGACGCCCGAAGGGGAGGGGCAGTGGGCCCTGGCCCCTCTTGGTTCACGAAAATGTATACCAGACGTAATATAGCAACTATGGAGATGTCCTCCCCCCCCCTCGAAAATTTTCTTCGGGCGCCCCTGTTATCAGTCGATATTTTAAACAAAATTTTCAATTATACTAAAGAAGAAGGAAATATTAATTTACTAGTAGGGATCCACTGCATTTTTATGTATTTATCATGTACTTTGTTTATTATATAACATGTAATGTATTTATTATTCTATAATATAGGCCTACTGTGTAAATGGATGCGTACATGAATTATATAAGTTTAGTTTTAATTTTTATTTATAAAAATAGTGCTTCCAAAATGTCAGAACCACGAATATTTAAAAAAAAAAAGACTTATTTCAATAGATATTATACTCTGCGACATCTCTTGTAGATGAATTAAGATATCTATAGAAATAAGATTCTGTAAATAAGCAGATAGATACAAGTTTTAAAGATAACAATAAAGAATCCAACAAAACAGCATTAATTGATGCATGAAAGCAATTCATTCTTACCCAGTTTTTGTATAAATACGGTTTCTAACCTATCCATTCCCTATAGCTTCAAACACTGTTAAGCTACAGTGGAAACAAAAAAGAAAGAGGCCTTAATCACTGCTAAATTAAAATACCGCTAATTTTAATTATGTGATATCTTCAAATAGATAAAAAGATAATCGAAATGTGGAACAAGGGCGCGCTAGATATTATTATTTTGCATGAGGTACCGTTATCACGAGTTACCTAGTAGCCTTCCGTTTGCAGCAATTAGAAACGCGAAATTAAATTCCGATTTTCTAAATAGATGGGAATGGAAAGCTCTCATCTAAAATAATATTGTCTAGCGAGCTCTTGTTTCACTCTTCGATTATCTTTTATCTATTTGAAGATATCACATAATTACTGTAAAATTAGCGGTATTTTAATTTTGCTGTGATGGGGTCTCTTAAGGTGTCATGATTATACCTTTTCGACTAAAGGAGACGAATGACTATGAAATATTTGCTGGAATGGGAATGTTGTAGGATAACGAGAAAACCCAAAAACACGATGTTGTCCAACACAAACTTGCGTGCCCGGGATCGAACAAAGGACTCTTCAAATCAAAGGGTGAACGCTTTACCACTCAGCTACAGTGCCTCCCACAACGATAAATACTCGTAAAATTGATAAACAAATTAAATCAAATAATTTCAGCATTAATTTATTTTAATTATCATTTAATAGCTGTCTACAAAGCCTTGAATACTAAAATAAGCGCTATTTAATAAAAAACAACAATGCAAATACAGACAACGCATTTGTTTTATACTCTTTATAAACAGTAAATTATTTCTCTAAAATACATCGCATTTGTTTTTTTCGGCGGAAAAACGGAGAAAAGAAGGGCACAGGAGCAGAAACAATCTCCCCCTAAACGATTAGCTACTAAAAGACATACATACACACACTCTCTCGCATAACAATCCATATATACATATAAATATATATATACACAAAGAGAGCAAGCAATCCAGGGCTTGGAACAAGACACGGGGATGAACTCGGGAAGAGACTTGTATGCAGTGGGTAAAATTTGAAATAGTGTAGTCGGCCTGCGAGTGTGGTAACAGAAGACAAAATGGGCAAGCCGACAGCGCAGGAAATATATTGGCAATAAAACCGTCACTTCGAGACCAGATCCTTCCCGCTGATAAAACGCTATAAGCTGATAATGTTGGCCTCAGTGACTGTAGACAGGACTTATAATATGGTTGAAGTATTGTTTTTAAAAAGCATTATATTTTTTTTTCGTTTTACTAAACAGTTTTTTGTTTTTCTTTCTAACTATGCGATTTATGTTCAATTTCTTTTTCGCTTGGAAAAATATATGCTTCCAGAAAAAGGCGAAAAAATAAGCAAAAAGGAGCAAAAAAATTATTCAATATACTTTTGCAAAATGATGAATTGTGCTCGGGTGAAATAAGCGCGGAAGAAAATTTTGCGAAATTGAATTAGTGTTGAAACAATTAGTACATTTTAAGTAATCTTTAGTTAAAATCTATTTTACGTTAATGCCGCTTTATTTTTACGAATATCAACTTCAAAATTACATTCCGTGATACCAGGGACGGATTAAAGGGGGGCTTAGGGGAACTATAGCCCCGGGTATCGAAATCTCAACTGACTATCTAAAAAAGAATCATGCACATCTAAAAAGAATCATCATCATAAAATAAAATATGATCGAAAATATGAAACATATTTCCTTAGCTTTCATTCTGTACTTTCACAGCATGAAGGGGGAGCTATAGGGGCTATAACCCCTCCCCCTTGACGCTCAGGTATACACTGGATAAAATGGGCTTCTATCCTGCTTTACACTGGATAAAACGTCAAAATATGATTTAGCCCCTCCCTTGATCATAGCCTGGATCCGCCAGTGGCTGGGGATACATATTTTTCTAACCCCGGGTCTCCAAATGGGTTAATCCAGCCCAGCATGAAAAGTTAGGTATTAAAAAAAAAAAAAGATACAAATTTGCAAGATGAACAGTATTATGTCGAACTAGAGTATGTTCCTTTGTAACATAATAATATTCATAATATTATGCTCTACTATGTGAGAATATACAATTTGTATTATGTTGTATATTTTTCTTCTCTTGGTAAAATTTATTTTGGGAATAACTGTAGTATGACTGGAAATATAGACTACAGAAAATTACATTCTTTTTAATTTACTGAAAACTGTACTCAAATTGTCCTTCTATGGTGGTTATTTAAGAAACTAACTTCATCAAACGAAAAAAAAAAAAACGAACAAATTTTTGTCGCTGACAGTACACAAATATAAGCATAGGGTCGAGGAGGCAACGGGGAGAATGTATTTTGATATTTTACGAAAACGTAATTAAATTATTTTTTAAAAAAAAAAAAGAAACAGATTTAACACATTTTTACTTGAAACGACTCAGCTGTAGGGGGGTTGTCCCCTTCCTCCCGTAATCCAGAGTAAGGATACGCACAAGATTATAGTTGAAAATGTCTCGTCTCAAATATATATTGGGTCTCGTCTCGATCTTGTTACGAAATTCTGTGCCGTCTCATTTCGTATGGAATACTAATCCAGAGGTATGCTGACACTTACACTGTGCAGTGGCGAGGAAAAAAAAGTATTGAAGCCTCATGTTTTGCGGAAATGTTCTTTGAAAATAAATACAATTAAGCCTTTTAAAAAAATGTAAATGTAATCCTCTATAAATCACTGAAAAAGTAACCCACTCTTTTCGACATATGAACAACTATTCTTGCAGTAAGCATTACACGCAATACCGAAATATTTAATTCAGAACCCAATCGATATTACATGACCATGACCAAGTTCTAATTAATAAACCCGGGTATGCCTATGCTCTTTTACATAGTCAATTATAGATTTAAGAAATAAAAAAAAAAACTGCTGAAATAATTCCTTCCTAAAACACTTTTGTAATATTAACAATATTATATATTATGCTGCACTAGCGAAAAGATTTTTTAGAGTTAATTTTTCTGTCCAAGTTAAGAATTAATACTAATTGAGTATACTTTTATTTAAATTATGTATTGACTGTAAAGTTTAATAAAAACAATATATACCATAAAAGCAGCATAGCTAATCTAGAAAAATGCAGTGGCGGATATAGCCCGGGGCCGGGAAGCATCCCTCAGTTTTTTTTAGTGACAAATATAATTAGAGCTGTTATTTATATTTATATATTTTTGAAAGTTTATAGTAAACTCAAGATATATCTATCACAGTTTGGGTTCTGGCTGATTACCCTTAGTTTTAATCTTCTAGATCCACCCCTGGAAAAAATATATACTAAAGTATCCCATAAACAAAAACTATGTTTTTAAATGAAATATTAAGTTTTTGTTGTGTCCAGGGGTAAGAGTGGATTTGAAAAGATAGAGGGTGCCTATCTTTGCCAATTGTAATTTTTGTAGGAAATGGGGAGACGCCATAGAATTTTTTTTTGGGGGAAATGGGGAACTACGTACCCCGCGTTCCACCTCACTTTTACCCCTGGTTGTATCCATTAGATAGCTAAATTCATAGAGTAAAATTCCTTAATTAATATTAATCTTAGAAATTAGCATTAATTTAGGCTATTTCAATAGTGGTGCTTTTTGTCCTGTTATTAGTACAAACCAATTGTTTTAAAACTTTTAAAATTACTAAGATAATAATTTATATCTGCACCAATAGTTATTTTTAGTAAAGTATTTTATATGTGCAAGAATATAATAATCAGTAGTTTTGAAATGGTCATGAGTCAGAAACATAAAGTTATGACAACATCGAAAAAAAAAACTTTAATTTTTGGAAATTCTGATAAATATGAAATGATCGACCTCCTCTGTTTCAGAAAGTAGAGTTCTCTTGTCATTGTACCAGGGGCGGATCCAGGGGAGCAATCGCCCCCCCCCCCCAGGAAGAGGAAACTTTCTTATTTTATATAGTGGCTATAAATAAAACCCATCCCAGAGTTTGGAGTTCTCAAAAGTAGCTCTAAGTAGCACTATTACAACCAATTGCCCCCGCCCCCAAGAAGTCCGTCCTTCATCCGCCTCTGCATTGTACAAGATGAAGAACTTCTTGTGTTATAAATTGGTGCTACAAAATAAATAAATAAAAAGTTGAACTGAAGAAAAATTGTCATTTTCGGAGTTATGACCTTTTCAAAACTACTGATTCATGTTGTAACAAGTTTCTATTCAGTCACATGTGTTAAGACGCCTGTTTATCAAGTAATTTATTGCATAGTTGGTATGAGTAGAGCCTACGCGTACTAGATGGTACTTTAAGTTTGTCTCAGCCAAGCAAAGACAATATGCCCATCATATGACTGTTTTCTTAATATTGTTCTAAAAGAAATATAAATAGAAAGTTCTAATTCGGTAATTAACATAGCAGTATTATTGTAAAAAAAAAATCTTAAAAACGAATTTATGATTTATATATTTCATTACTTAATTCCAGAACAATATAATGTACGTTTCTAATACAATAAGTTAAGTGTGAGTTATACGAGTATATGCCGATATCAAATGTTGACTGATTTGCATTTTCACATTCTTACTAGAAGTTTCCTAGTCAGGCCGGTAGCCAGCCCAAAAATGTAGGAGGGGCCCGGTAGAAGTTAGAGGGGGGGGGGCGATCCAACCATATTATAGTTCATCACCGTATTATAGTTCATTTGCAAGCTTACCGTGAAAATTTTAGGGGTGGCAATTAAAATTTAGGGGAGGCGGCCCACCCTAGCCCCCTTCCCCCCGGGATACGGGCCTGGTCCTAGTGCAGAGAATTGACGGACGATATCAAAACAGAAAAATCGTGCGTGAAGACAAAGACGTTAGCTAAAGACAGTGGAGCATAGAAGCTTGATACGGTCGGCTTTACTTTAGTTGTGACCAATAAACTACCCGAGATGGGTATTATTATTATTATTATTATTATTATTATTATTATTATTATTATTATTATTTTACTGTAGTTAATAAAGTTATGCAATATTAACGTCTCATATGAAGTATCACATGCAAATGAAATCTTTCAGTTTAACGTCCCACGTTGACTTCCTTTAGGCTGAGGGAAACGGATGATTTAAGGCAAGTGAATAATGGTGAAAGAACTGGTGGTGGAATGAGGAAGTGGGAGGAAACGGGAGTACCCCGAGAGAACGCACGGGCACGATGTTGTCCACCACAAACTGCCTTGTCCGGGTATCGAACCAGGGACCTCACACACCAGAGGTGCATATACTCACGATTTCAATTGTGCGACAGTCTTAGCCCTCCCCCCTTGAGAAATTCCTGCAAGCGTTTCTGCTACCGGATAAGGAGCTTAAAAGAAAGTAAGAAAAAGTACGTTATATAGGTTCATATTTCCATTGGATTTAGACTCCCCTCCTTAAATTTCTGAGATTGTACTTAGCCCCTACTTATCCTCGTTGCTAAGATTATTTCAAGCGAATTCTTAGTTCTATTTGCTTCTTTGAATGTCTAAACAAAGTGTAAATATTGTATTGTAATGTATAGTGAAATTTGATAAAGTTTGTCATAAAACGAGACAAGACAGTTACAAGTCCTGTCTCGTAGGCAACTTTTATAAGTTGGCCTCTTGCTCAAATTTGGCCACATTGAGTTTAGAGGTATTAATGTAACATATGACATTATTACTCAGTGAAACTGACCACTTATATAAGTTGGGCAGTTTTCTAAGAAACCACGAGGTGGCCAATTTAGATACCAGCTAAGTTGGCCACCGATGGTTAGAAAGAAAACGAAATGATCAACGTATGGAATAATAAGATGAATAATATCTACTAATTCCACATGTTTATGGTCAAACTAAATTGGTGGCCAAAGGTGGCCAACTTAGGATTTTGCTATTAGCTAGCTATTAACAATAATATAACCTTAATAAGCTTACTAATGCATTTTTATTGCGGATTCGTTGCAAAATGTACGTCAAAGGCCTGTCAAGAAAACGACATAGGAAACTAGATTAATGTACAAAAAAAGTTATGGTATGTTATCAATGTATAATTTGATGGGGAAATTATGTAAAAAATGTATAAATAACGATCATATTATAGTCTCACATATCAAACTATCACATTAAATAATCTCGAAATCAGACATCGTCTTTATCATGCTTAGTTCCGTCATTTCATGCTAGAGGGCAGTAGTTACTTGCCAGAACACTTTTTATATATACATACGACAAAAAAAGCATTAACTGAATCGACGTGAGCATGTGTGAGCAGGCCATGAGAGGTGGAGAATTCATGACAGCTGAGAGTCTCTCTTTATCATATTCTAAATGATCTGTCTACAATTCCGCCAATAATAGGCCTACACTTCTTTGTTTACATCAGTTTTTGCTGCTTAGACCAAACCCCTCACTTCTTACAGGCCCCTCCCCCCTAGGCGAAGAGACCGACCTTCTCTAGGGACCTGGTCACGGGATCATGAATCGGAATCAGATTCCATGTGAATGAAAAACATGTTGATCCGAGAATTGGAGCAACGTTACTTTCACTTGTTAAGAATCGATTTTTGCTCTCAAGACAGGTCAACAAAATACGGTTTGTCTCTATATAAAGTGCACTGGTTAAGTAATTCAATTCTAAAATCGTGTAGCGAGTCCACACATACGTAGTTCTAAATTGTAAAGATATATTTATTTTGTTACAGAGTAATTAATAATAATAATAATAATAATAATAATAATAATAATAATAATAATAATAATAATAATAATAATAATAATAATAATAGTTGAACGCTCGAAGATTATACACCAAGGCTAAGGTTGACAGTGTTGATGAGAAAGTGGGAGGAAACGGGAGAACCCACCACAAAACCAACTTGACAGGACCTGGAACCAAACCAGGGATCCCACGCGGCAGAGGTGAGCTATCTATCACAGTTTCCGCGGTTCCTGTTAATAATAATAATAATAATAATAATAATAATAATAATAATAATAATAATAATAATAATAATAATAATAATAATAATGAGCCGGAAGCTATATACGTAGATACGAATATCTAAAAATGGAATCTGAAGCACCATATTGCGTTCGATGCTATCTTACCGGTAATTGAACCCGGAGCCTAGTTCACCAAAGGCACAACCTTGGCGTAACTAGGATATTTGACTAGGGAGAGGCACGGCCCCTTACTTGTGACAATGGAAAGAACTCTTCAATGACCATAGTTTCAGTCTGTTCCAACGGCACTTTTAGAGGGTCAATGAAGTCCTAGGGGGTCTAGCTCCCATGTAGTTACGCATATGGGTACACATGATATATACTAGTTCAGATATAAGAGCGGTGGGGGCCATCACACTAAACTTTTTTGCTGCCATTCCTTAAAGAAAATCATTTCTGTGCCATAGTTATTACTGAAACAGTTTCTTCTGAAATACGAACAAAATTATGAAGCGTTTTCAGAAAATTCACTCAAAGAAAACACATCCCCAAAAGGAAACTACCCCCTTACATATTTCTTCAGAAGAAATGAATTATGTTATATGTTAGGGTTTTTAATGAAATTCTTGTTTAAATAACAACAATAACAACAACAAAGTCATATGAATGGTATTTTACAAATTTATCAAAAGGAAGAAGAAGAAGAAAAGTAAACTACTAAAAAAAAGTGATTTATGCATCATTGTAAGAATAATAATGAAATATTTTTAATGAACTATGAACAGAATCGCCAAGATTGTATTTGAGAAAATCATCTTCAAAAAATTGACCCCCCCCCAAAACAAATTACCCCTTTTCAATTTTATCAAAGAAATGAGATATCACATAAGGAAGTTATTTTTGAAAAATCGATTTCTGAAATATAAGCAAGAAAAAAAGTCGTTTGTATGAAAATTGTAATTCCTTTAAGCAACTACCTTACTTTTAGGGGTAGGAAAATAAATTAGGAGAAATCTCTCTGGAGAAAAAAATAAAAAACTATCTTTGAGATACATTAAACGGCATGGAGTCAACACGAGTGTACATCAGGACAAACGGACGAACAATGTTCCGAGTCTAGATTAGTTTCGTTTTTTCACTTTTATTTTATTATTATTATTATTATTATTATTATTATTATTATTATTATTATTATTATTATTATTATTATTATTATTATTATTATTATTATTATTGTCGTTCTTCTGCTAGTAAAACCGGAGTCTTAAAGACATAATTCTATTAGTTTGAAAATGTATCGTAGTTACACGATGTAAAACAAAAATCACAGCTAGTATCCACCATAGATTCTCAGTTAGTTACTTTAGTCTAATACATTAAAATTCAGCATTATTATACAGGGTGGCCAAAAAGTAGGTAGTATACATCCCTTCATTGATCAAAGAAACTAAGTCTACTTGATGGATAACAATAAGAAATAATATAAAAAGCAATGAGTTGATCAGTACGGGACTGTATACCTACTTTTGGACCACCCTGTATAAGCTACATCTTCCCACTATACAGGCCCGTAGCTAGGGGTGGCCAGTAGGTGCTGAGAGCCTCCTGAATTCGATTTCAGTCCCCTCTGAAACATTGAGTTGTTTGTTGGTATGTATGTGTGTGTGAACATAAGGTGAACTCAAGTTAGTCCCCCGCAAAGCAAAAAAGATTTCGGCCCCTTGTGTTAGTGTTCTAGCTACGGGCCTCGCACTATATAGTCCTCCACAAAAAAATAAACAACTCTTAAATTCACGAATAACTTACGAAAGAAAAAGCGTAAAGTAAAAATATATTCTGAGAAGTTAAACGTTAAGATCATTTTAGTGAAACTTTCCAAATGTTTCGCTGTGCGCTCGTGAGTAAGCTAAGGCACTGCGGTGCACAGTTTGGGAAACTTATCTACACTATTGATTAAACAATTCAATCGTGAGCGAGCGTAGTTTTTCTTTCTTTACAATCGGGAGGTCTTAAGTAAAACCCAATGACCGGCCACCCATGGTTTTTCCTCAGTTCCACTAGGGGAATAACATGATATCTTTTAAATATAGGGCCTGGAAGACTTGCCTTCCACATTTCTGATATTGGCATTGCTGTTGATTGCTAAGTATCTCAGTGCAAATTAAAAAAAAGAGAGAAAGAAAGAAAAAGACAACACACAACATCAACTATCTAGCTTTAGAGCACATACAGGGCTATCTATGGACGCCCAAACTGTTTATAATAAGGTAATTAGATGATTTGTAGTCAGCATATGAACTTTCATTACCATTACATTTGGCTTTCCAGTCCAGAGTTCTCTACCACTTAAGCTCTTATCCAATTGTTTCAACTTGATGTTGGGTTGACACCATAGAGTGTATGACACTACCAGGTATCAAACATCAGACCACATGTGTAATAATGTAGTTACTGAACAAACTATGAAAATATGCTATCTGTATTTGTCAAGGGGTAATTTGAAATGTGATGCTATATATTGTAAATTAGCATTATTTATATTGTATAATTCGACATCAAAATGGCAGACACTGTTACAATGCTTTAAAAAGAAGTAACCTATTTAAAAGGAAGATGAGGAATTAATTGTAATTTGACAAAATTTATCAGTAAAATTACAGTGAAAGGCTGCCAACTCTGCAAAAATTATATTCCAGAGTATAATCATGTACAATAGGGATTTTTATTTACGTGATTGTATGCCCTTTATATTTCACTACACAGTATAATAATCTAAATGTATACTATAATAAAACCAAAATTTGTCATCTTCAGTCCATGAGAATTCTGTCCAACTTATCAACTACTGCAGGGTAATTGAACCATATGTCTACGAGACGAGAATAGGTCTACATGTTCTATTTTGAGACGAGACGATAAATTTCTCAAGTCTCATGAGTTCATCCAAGTCTCGGAACACTGTTTTATTGTTGCAAGATTTGTACTATGAAAACTATAAATCGATAAGGTGATTGTACAAACATAATGAAGAGCATTTATCAACGTTTAAAGATATGCATATCATTACACAATATACTCCAATAATAAAGATATAGACCCCTCGCGACGCGGAAGGACCCGGATAACTTCTTGAAATTAAGAAAAAAATCAGGACATAAATTTTGTATATAAATTTACAAAATGAGGCGAGAAAATTTTTGAGACGAGACGAGAACTGTCATTAAAGAATAGAGACGAGACAATAAATAAATATTCGAGAGTCGAGACAAGAAATGAGATTTTCCTGTCAAGTGGGTAACTAGTTTTAAATATATATTCGTTTCCTACAAAAGGAGACCAACTTTACGTGGCCAGTTGGTCACCTTTTGGATATGGTCAACTTTAACAGGTGTTCAATGTAAGAAATTGTCCTGTATTAAACTTCTCCATGTACTCCATAGTTTCCTATACAATACATCCCATCTTAAATGTATGTCGTGTGCATTACCAGAAAGAGACTTCAATCAATCCAAAACATTCAATTAGGCACCCTGTATATACTAGGTAAGTGAGAAAATACAGAAACTTATATTTTCATTATTTATAGATCTATTTCAAAAGTGCTCCCTTCCGAACTAAAAGTCTGGATACGCCAGTGAGACAGGATACCTCAACTTTGTATGATCAATTTTATTTTCAACGTAAATATGTTCAAAATGCTGCAATGCAAGAGCGTCACTTCGAGGTGGGATGAGGATGTAGGTGAGAATTCAAAGGAAAAAGTGGCCCTACAAATTTCACTCGGAAAATTAACAATTTCACTTAGAAATTACGATTTATCCGTATGATTAGCCTTCTTTAGGAATATGTGCTCCTCCAAATTATTGTTCACGCTACGCCACTGCTATAGTTTTCTCTCAATAAAGTTACGTATGAATTTCCTAATATGTTATGTGTAGTAATTATAAGAAGAAGAAAAAGACGAAACCACTTCCACTAGGCCCGATCAAAAGAAACCTGTTTTTTTAATGTTTAAATTATGGACCCACAGCGAGGTTGCATTGAAAAGCTGGTTTAAGAGCAGGTGACACTTTGAAGGATATACAGTCGGAACGGATACATAAGGAACCGGAACTGCGTGATTTTTGGATAAACAATTCCGAACCGTAACGCTACGAGTCACGACTCCGAGTGATTTTTCAAGCCAGAACTACAAGGGGAAACAGATTTGTAATCGCGAAGTGGGCCGAGCTACATTGACAGCTCCGAGACAAGGAATAAGTGAATCGGGAGGAGTCTGGAACTAGCTCCAGCCAGCAAATTCCTTAGTTTTAGCACAAATCATGGCTCCCTTCACAGTTCACTATCAAAACAGATAGTAAACAGTCAACAACGGACTCCTGTCTGCAGTAACATTGATAAAACATGGACAGAGTTAATAAGTTTGTTTCTTATTGAATTTATCTCCTTCTCTGCAGTATTTTAGTATTATAATTGACTATAAATATACTATTACTGTACACGAGAAAAGCTGGCATAACTAATCCATAAACGTACACATAGGCCTATTTTTAAAAGTTCACTTAATATTAATGATATACAACTTCACTACTGCAGTTAACACGAAAAAAAAAAAATCTTTGGTTACCAAATTGAAACCTGACACTTGTATAGACTATCTCGAATAAAATAATAAATGTTGATCCAGGCAAACATAATTGATAACCCACTTCTCAGTTCATAAGTGTATATCGCGCCAAGTAGCAAGCAGAGGGGGTCTAATAATGTACAATAATGCTGTCTAACTGGCATCTAGTGTTAAAATAAATTTATGTTGTCATAAAAACTGAATTTACAATAAAATCAGCATTTATTTTTGAATTTCCAAATGGCTGCAAACGGAAACCTACTAGGTGACTTGTGATAACGGTACCTCACGCAAAATAATATTGTCTAGGGCATTCTTGTTCCATATTTCAATTATCTTTTATCTATTTGAAGATATCACATAATTACTGTAAAATTAGCGGTATTTTAATTTGAACGGGATGAGGCCTTACAAGAACTTTAATTTGTATGTATGCCGCTCATTCTAGCTTATGATCTAATTTATAATTTCAAGTAAAAATGTAATATATATATATATATATATATATATATATATATATATATATATATATATATATATATATATATATATATATATATATAACCCGTCAAAAATATTACACTGTATTAGTAATTTTTGTTACAATTTTGCCAATACACAGAGCAAGTCAAAATGATGGACCCGATTTCATAAATTTATTCTGTGAAATCTAATAAACATATATTATGGTGAGACACAGGCCCGTATCCAGGGGAGCTAGGGTGAGCCGGGCCCCCCGTAAATTTTTGCTGCCCCCTTAAAATTTTCACGGTAGGCTTGCAAATGAACTATACAGTAATATGGTGATAAACTATCATATGGTTGGATCTCCCCCTAACTTCAGCTGCCCCCCCCCCTACATTTTTGGCCTGGCTACGGGCCTGGTGAGACGTGCTAAAATAAGTAAGCTGTTAAATTTTGTTATCACAAGTGTTCTACTTGAGCACTTCGTGTGAAACAGCACACATCATGTCGATAGTAGACTATATCTCCTGCCGAACGTTTTATGGCATGGTGCGACCAATATCAGCAATTCATTTCATACTCACTTTCTGACTCTTAGCGGTAGAAACTAGAAACACTCTGTGAAAACTAAACTGTGAGTTAACCTTTCGAAGGGCATGTCTCAGTGACATTTTATTAGGTTTCACACATTTCTGAAATCGTGTTCATCATTTTCACTTACTTTGTATATATCATATAGGATCATTGTCTACGCAGCCACATGTGAGGGACTGCATTAGATAATGAGTTTGATTAAGGCAAAGATATATTACTGCAAATGTACTGTGCTGGATTTTTACTTTCAGTTTTTTAAAGTAAAATTTGAAGAAGAATATACTTCTATAGGTTACGTACGTAGAGGCGAAAACAAAATCTGAGGGACTGGAACGAAATGTTTAGCTTAACGTCACATATATTCTGCACCAAGGCTAAGGGAGACTATGAGTTAGATAAAACTACTGAAATGGTGAAATGAAGAAAGTGGGAAGAAACGGGCAGAAAACTCACTCATACGATGTTTATCCACCACAAAACCCACTTGGGGTGAGTTGAGATGGAACCAGGAACTCACGCACTAGAGGTGAACGTTCTAATATTTAGCCATTGTGGCCACTTGTGAGAGACTGCACTGACACCGGTATTTTGGTGTCATAAAAAAAAATGCAACTCCATCTTAAAAATTGATTCGGGACACGACGGCTCAGTGGTTCAGCGCTTATCTCTGGTGTGTGGGGTTCTTGATTCGATTCCCGGTCAAGTAAGTTTGTGTTGGACAACATCGTGTCTATGGTTTTTCTCAGGGTATTTCCGTTTCCTCCCACTTTCTCATTCCACCAATTCTTTCATCATCATTATACACTTGCTTTAATCATCATCTCCCTTAGCTTAAAGGACGCAATCGCGGGACGTTAAGGTTGGTATAAAGGGACAAGTTTCGTTGATAGATGTCACTACAATCTCCGTATCTCTCATGTATTTTTTACCTTTTACGAAAATTTACAGTGTCTCTTACAAATCTCAACCTAGAGATTTCAAATTTTTAGAGAAGGAATTTCACAATCTATCGAAGGCAACAACCCGTGCCGAATTTTCATTTAGAATTTTCTTCATTGTTGAAACAGTTCCTTTGTTAAAGGTTTGGATATTCATTTCAACAATCATGCCATTTCAACAATGAAGAAAATTCTAAATAAAAAATCGGCTTAAACAGATTGTTGCCTCCGATAGGTTATGCAGTTCCTTCTCTAAAAATTTGAAATCTGTACGTTGAAATTTGTAAGAGAAATCGTGAATTTTTGTGAAAGGTGCAAAATACATGAGAGAGAGATACGAAGACTGTAGTGACATCTATCGGCAAAACTTGTCCCTTTAAACCAACCTTAATCTGAAAGACTTCATTTCAACCTTTAAAAATTGATTGTTACTTCCTCTAATCCTATTCAAAGTATCCCTGACTCACAACTCTAATGAAAGTTCCTGTTCCCTTAGGAAAGTAATCTCCCTCCCCCTCCTCGTCCGCAGATGGTAGCAGTTTTGTCAACAAACATGGACTCTCTGCTTAGTGTTGTTATAACTACTTTTCAAAGAACAATAAATCCTTTCGTCCAAAATTAATAAACAAAAGCTTTACAAAGTCATATATAAAACCCAATTAATTTTGGGGAGAACACAAATAGAAATTTAATATTTGCCAGTCAATCTTAAGCTGTATTATATTGCTTTATTATTGTTTTTACTTTATTAACAACATGTTGTAATAAGACTCCACAGGAGTTCACTTGAAAGTACGACAGATTTCTAATTAGAAAAAGGAATTGAATACGCTTATCAAACAACTGTTCTCATATACTATTTTTTTTTCTTTTTCGAAAGAAGAAAATGGAAAAAAAATAAATAAATCCATCCCCTTGAACTTACAAGTAAAGCTAGTTTCTTGAGAACTTTTTTTGCGTTAAATTAAATACACAGTAAAATCTCTTATCACAGGCAACGTGAAACAAAAACCTGGATGTGATATCCACAGTGGCCTTGAACCAAATGAAAACAGGAATTCAGTTATACGAATTGGCCTTGGGCCTATAATAATGGGCGAGGGAATAACTGGAAATTTTCGTCGTAAAAAAGAATATACTCGTAAGATGCTTGTTTTATTCACAGTTTATTTTGGAAGCCGAGAACCTACCACATGTTTCATATAGTCAGTGGCGATTCTAGAAGGTAGAAACTAGGAGCGGGGGGGAGGGGGGAGACAGAGCCAGAACTCAGACTATGATAGGTATAGCATGAGTTTACACAGTTTTTCATGGGTCCTCCTGGTTCGATCCCAGCCTGCACCAAGTGGACTTTGTGGTGGACAAATACCATGTGCGTGAGTTTTCTCGGGGTTCTCCCGTTTACTCCCACTTTCTTCATTCCATCATTTTATTCATTTCTCATCATCACCGTCTCCTTCAGCCTAATCTGGCATAAGCGTGGGACGTAAAACTGAAAAACTTTTTAATGGTTCCTGCAGAAGTTTGCAACTCAAGTTTCTCACGATGTATATTATGGTTAGGTTGGGCGTTAATATTGTGGACCTCACGTATTGATTTATATATTGCATAACAGAAAAACTGCAACTAAAACTACATCTAATGTTTATGTATTACTTTTGTTATCACATAGAGCCATAGGTAGGTGATTAGCATTTTAGTTTCATAATAGAAAGGTCTGGGTTCAATCCCCACGTTGTTTTCTTGGAGGTTATCAAAGGTTTTCTACAATAATATTGTCGAATGCTGAGATGGATTCCTTTTTTAACGTTTGCGAGATGATTCTAGTCAAGAAAACAAGTAGAAAATGCATACGAAATCGAAATCATCGTTATTTCTGAGTTGTACGCTTCGCAATTAAGGAGAAAATGAATTCTGAAATAACATAACAGAAACGTTATTGGCTGTACAGAAGATGTGTAGGTATTTTAGAGGGAACTACACTAAAACTACTAATTCAAAATATTAAGAATGCTAAAAAGAGGTTGTTTATAATGATATCTTTGTCCAGAATATTATTCGAAATTCTCTACTTTCTATAGAGAACTTCTTCTGCAGATATTGTTTAAGATTCTCTACATCTTTGGAAAACTCTTTGTGCACAGATTTTTCAAGATTCTCTACTTTCTATGGCGAACTCCTTGTGCAGAGATTGTTCAAGATTCTCTACTTCCTATGGAGAACTTCTTGTGCAGAGATTGTTCAAGATTCTCTATTTCCTATGAAGAACTTCTTATGCAGAGATTGTTCAAAATTCTTTACTTCCTATGGAGAACTCCTTATGCAGAGATTTTCCAAGATTCTCTACTTTCTATGGCGAACTCCTTGTGCAGAGATTGCTCAAGATTCTCTACTTCCTATGGAGAATTCCTTATGCAGAGATTTTCCAAGATTCTCTACTTCCTATGGAGAACTCCTTGTGCAGAGATTGTTCAAGACTCTCCACTTTCTATGGAGAACTCCTTGTGCAAAGATTGTTCATAATTCTCTAGTACTTCCTGTGAAGAATTCTTCTATAGAAATTGTTCAGGGTTCTTTATTTCCTATGGATACTCTTCAGAAGAGATTATTCAAGATTTTTCTATTTATGGAGAACTCCTTCAGCAGAGATTGGTCAAAATTTTCTATTTCCTATGGAAAGTACCTTCCGCAGTACCCACAAGACCCTAAAATAAGTATTGTTGCTTAGTTTAAGCACGATTTCCTTTAAAATGTCTTACACCGATCTCCAATATTATTATATGTGCTAGGCGGACTCAAAAATTTATTCTTCCCATGTTATGAAATACCACAACTCAGAAAGAAAGCTAATTTCGATTTCTTCACGAACATTTTTCTGCTTCTTTCTATAAATAGAATCACGTCACAATACTCAATAAATATTTATTTAAAGCAGAATTAGCTATTACATACATTGGTGGAATATATAGATCTACATTAATGAGGAGAGGAGGGGTACACAAGAGTTCAGAAAGACGAAAATAAATAAATAAATAAATAAATAAATAAATAAGGGAAAACCTTTGATTTGATGTGCACAGAACCATGTTGAGATTTCAGCATTGGTTTTACACCATAGCATGCCTTCTAAACTCCGAAGGGCGTACATATCATACACTTTTCGAAGGATTTTTTTTTTTTTTTTAGTTGAGTTCAGTTTAAGGTTCCATTTCAGCATTAAGGCTATATGAAACGGGATCTAACAGTTTAAAAATGAGGTCCAAACTGTTTTCAGATTTGCATCCGAGAACAAGTACCGTATCCCCCTACCGGAACCGAACTCGCAACCACACCCACAGAAAGCGTTCGAAGAATTAGAATAAGTATGTCAATCTACAGAAAAAGTTCGGGAAATCCTCAGGGGATGAGAATAACTGTAGATTTTCGCATCTCTCATTACGATTATACGTATAATGACTAAGGTCCAGTGAGCACGTTACTAAGAGTATAACTTATTGCCTTTCGAATGATTAAAAATACTGTGCACTCCCTTAAGACCTGTGAAAATATGCATGCATTTACTCCCTTAAAATGGCAGATGACCTAAAGTACGCCAGAATGATCCACACGAATTTATATAAAAAAAAAAATTACCCAAGAACCGAAATTTATTAAGTAGTTTACAAAGTTATTTTGTCCTGAATAAATACCATGAAGGTTTCAAGCATCCATCACAGCATATTGCTGCCCCCTAAAGAGAAAAGTGGAACGGACTTCTTCTCGTGGCCAATACTGTCAATTATATTTCTGACCAATAAATGAAACTTAGCCCAAAAGATGACCAAATATGTATGGTTTTAGATCACTTCAGACTCAATTATAATTTAAAGCTAAAATATGCATTTATATGTCTAATAAAAAACTTAATTTTTGTGTCAGAAGTATGTTTAATTAGCTATATATTTTTAAAAAATGCCAGCATAAAAAATACGATATATCATAGAAATCCGACCCTTAATCATAACTATTATTATTATTATTATTATTATTATTATTATTATTATTATTATTATTATTATTATTATTATTTAGCCTATATTTATGTATTATGTATTTGCTTATGAGACGTATCAGAAATTAGTATATAAATATGCTTTACACGAACAGGGATCTCGAAAGAAGTTGCATCCCCAGAGCTTATACCTAATATTAGAAACGCTCAATCTAAATATTTGCCTGCTAAAACTGAGGAAAACAGTAAGAAAGCCCACCTGCAGGATTCGAATCTGGCTCCTTATGATTACAAGACAGGATCGTTAACTGCTTATTAGATCTATGTGTGAGCGAAAAAAAAACAAACGTGAATTGAGTAATTACCTAAGCACGTGGAGTTTCAAGTACGTGTTATTGCAGGGAAGCCAGTAAGGTCTGTATACAAGTCATGACCTTGACTTGGAACCAGCAGTTGCATCTCTTTATGACCGTGGTAACAATCGTTAAATTACGTAATAGCGGCAATAGAGGATAAATTACGTACAACAGTGTTGCTTTTCCTTTATTTTGTTTTCGTTCGTTATTACTTTTTTTTTTTTTTTTTTTTTTTTTTGAGACAGTAATACTTTCGAGACCACTGCAACCGAAAATGGTACTGTATATTATTAGTGTTACCATTTGACATACTTTAACAAAAGAGCATAATTTTTAAGTTTCACGCTCGACAAATCTCTTAGTGGGAACACAGTGGATTAGTGGTTTGAACGCTACTCTCTAGCTTAAAGGCTCTCCGTTCCGATCCCATTACATGTGAGTTTGTGGTACTTGTAGATGGGACCGTGAGTTTTTCGAGGCTCTGCCGTTTCCTCCAGCATTCTCATTCGAAAGTTCTTTCATAATAATATCCAATTTCATTAATTACTTGCCTCATTTAGCTCGTAAAATCATAATTGTGGGACGTTAAATGTTAAAAATAAACTTTATAGCATAACTACGAGGTATAATCTATATATACAAGGTATAATCTAAAAATAAACTTTTTACATTTTTACGTTAGTGATTACAGAAATATTAAGTTTCTCTCCTTGACGCTTATAGCTGAGTATATTGTATTTCCTTGGATTAGAATTAGGAATTCGATTTAGGGGCTTTCGGCATCTATGGTCACGTTAGTCCGTCACACATGTGAGGGATGAAGTCCCTCAGCGATCATACTGCCCCAGGAAACTGGAAAGGGAGAAAAGACTGGGGAAGGAAGAAAGCAGCCAGAGACCATTATGATAGGTACCATCCCGGCATTTGTCTGGTGTGAATGAGGGAAACCTAGGAGAAAACCTCACTCAGGATGTCTGGTCTGAAAAAGCTGTTACACCTTTCCGACCGAGTGGCTCCATCGGGAATCGAACCCAGGATCGTTCGCACCAAAGGTATTTCCTTGAAAACTGAACATTACAACGTATTAATATTATTTACATACACGTTAACCAGAAGCAGTTGTGTCTCCTAAAATAGAACATTTTCTCATTTTCCTAGAACCCTAGGGCCTGAAAAAGAGAATATGTCCGGCTAAAACGAGAAAATTATTAACACACATTTTCTCCTGCTTTTTCCAATGTATTTTGTATAGAGCGACAATATTCGAAAATAATTCAAATCGAATTCAAGAGATCAGTATTCAAAGTATCCTAAAAAAAAAAAAAAAAAAAAAAAAAAAGAGTAACAAATGAGAGGATAATTCGTGCAGTTTTCAATTATTTTATTTTATTCGTTGTTGTTTGCACCTAAGGTCTTCAGAAACGTGCTTTCAGTAATCGAAATTCTTTCAACAATGAAAGAAATTATATATAAATATATGCGTCATATAAACTGGACTAATGATTCGATTGTTTCTTTGGGATAAATTTTGAATATTGATCCCTTGAATGTGATTGAGTTACTTTGAATATTGGCGCTCCATGCAAAATACATTAGGAAAGTAGGGAAAAATGCGTTGCCTCTATTGGTAAATAGCGCTTTTCGCCTCAAAATGCAATGTACTATACGCAAAAATTTAGTATTACTTAAATATTAAATTTGATTTATTAGCTGCCGGTGTTAGTATACGGGAGTTGATGGTTTCACTTCAGGTGTATGTATGTATGTATGGTACTTATTTCTCACTAACTACTGGGCAGGTCTGAACGAAGTTTGGTGGACAATTAGGCCATCGTATGAGGAATAAACATGGCCACATTTGGTGGCCAAGTTTAACCAGGCACAAGATCGACTCGGCTCGCCTTATATGTGCTACTTGCTTTCTTAGTGATTCTTGGCCGGCTCTGAATCCAATTTGGTGGGCAAACAGTAAATTGTCTAACAAATAATAACTTTAAAAAAATCGGTATATTTGGTGGCCGAAATTGGCCAGGGCAGGCTCAGCTTGGCTACAGAGGTTATGTTTCAGAGCTCTCCACTCCGAGAGCTTTCGTAAATATTAAATTTTTGTATATCAGAGAATTTATTTTTAACTAAGCAAATGATATTTAAGTTGATTTTAACGAGAAAAGTAGAAAAATCAAACAATCAAAATCCAAGTCAATCTCTAAGAAAACAAAGAAAAAATACTTCTTTATCTGAATCAATGAGTTAAAAGAACACAGATGTAACTGATTTTTCACTCAGCACCCTTAAGATGTAACTGATTTTTTAAAAATCATAACCGTAGTAGTAAATTATCTATTGCGAAAAATTTCCCTCCCAAATCGATTTAAGCATGTTCTATACATTCTATTTACAAAATGCTAATCAACAGTGCATTTTTTCATTTTTATGACTTCAAATAACATTTAACAGATTGTTAAAAGTAATCAGAGTTTTTCTGGACAAAAATTTGAATCAAGTCGAAATTCCACCGTTGAGGTCCCATAAAAACATATCTACTGTTAACATTAAATTTATACATAGTTCCATTGTTAATAAAATTGGAATAGAATACACTAATATTTATTTATTTCAAAATTTTGCAAAACCTATTCAATGAAATAATAATAATAATAATAATAATAATAATAATAATAATAATAATAATAATAATAATAATAATAATAATAATAATAATAATTCGGTTCTATGGTGTTTTAATAGAAATTATCTAAAGATCATTTTGTGGAATTGAAGGATTCGTGCACCTAGTCAAGTGGTTCTCAACCGATGTGTCGCGACACACTAGTGTGTCACGGAGTCACCTAAGGTATGTCGCGAAATTTTGGAATTTAAAGATTATGAAGAGTTTAATATAGTTAAAATCGAGACAGACTGTACCAATCAACACCTCCAGCAATAGCAATAATGTTCAGTGCTGTATAGAGTCATTATAAAAACTAATTGAATCACTATTATTATTATTATTATTATTATTATTATTATTATTATTATTATTATTATTATTATTATTATTATTATTATTTTGGACTTTCAGTAAAGTGTGCCGTTAGTCAGAAAAGGTTGAGAACCACTGATAGTCGAATGGGAATTGCTATTTTTCTGTTAGCAGAAATTCTTCAACGCAAAAACAAATATATAACGAAGATAACCGTAATAAAACGATAACGCTTTTTAAAGAACATTTCTATAACTTGGACATATTGTTTAAAATTAATGATGATTATTTTTAATTGTAAACTCCTTTAGTAAGAAATACACCGTATTATTGGCAGACATCTGCTATTTCATCAGTGGGTAAAGCTAGATATAAAACTAACATCAAACAATGCCTGATTGTTGCATTAATATTATGACTTTAATATTAAGGGGCCTAATCACTGCGAAATTAAAATACCGCTAATTTTGCAATAATTATGTGATATGTTCAAATAGATAAAAGATAATCGAAATGTGGAACAAGCCCACGCTAGACAATAGACTATTATTATGCACGAGATAGCGTTATCACGAGCCACCTAGTAGCTTTCAGTCTACAGCCATTTATAAACGCAAAAATAAATGCCGATTTTCTAAATGACGAAAAATCAAAAGCAGATAAGTGGGTTGTGATAACGGTATCTCATGTTAAAATAATATTGTCTAGCGAGCTCTTGTTCCACTTTTCGATTATCTTTTATCTGTTTGAAGATATCACATAATTACTGTAAAATTAGCGGTATTTTAATTTCTCCATGACGGGGTCTCTTAACTAAATTTCTTGTGTTGCACATCATCACAATTTAACAACAATGGAACAATAAATTGTTTATTTGTTTATGTTTATCCCCATCCAGCATGGAAGCTTTATATGAGATGTAGAACTATAATTTAAGGTGAAATCCGAATCATCGTAAAGCGTTCAATTGTCTTTTACTGAGAATCGAAGTTGGGACCATATGCACGACAGGCAACCGCACTAGGCACTAGTCGAATGGGAATGACCAGTGGTATACTAGAACGTTGTAAGTGATTTATTTTATTAAAACTTTTATAGTTTGCACTGTTAAAATTACAACAGGTCATTGACAAGTGTGTTGCTATCAAATTGCTGTTGAATTACAACAGGTCACAAATATGTTGCCAGTTGAATTGCAATACATAACTGACAAACGTGTTGTCATCTAAATGATTGTTCAATAATAAAATGTATAGCAAATAAATTGTTGAATTACAATAACTGGAAATTATTTTATATCAACAATAAGTCATAACTCAGAAATCAACCGTATTCCTTGAGTTACTCTAGATTATAATTAACTAGAGAATAGAACTCTAAATAGAACTCATTATGACAAATTTGCCAACAGTTATTTGCACTTTTATTAAAATACTAACAATCTAGAACAGTAGTTCTCAACGTAATTCCTATCACGACCCCAATTTTATCACGTCTTTTTGCCAGCGACCCCTGTACAATTTCTGGTTTGTAATAAGCTTGTGTGGGATTTTTAATATACCTATTGCAGAGATCTCATGATATCCACCAATTTCTATAATAGTAGAATCCATTTCTTGTATATAGTGGATACAGTAACTTCTCTAAAAGCGAATGGATTAAAACCAAGTTTGATCAGTTCGTTTATATTACAAATATCGAACCCGATCCGTCATTCTGTTTTAAAATTTTTGAACTTCATAACTCGCTTAATTTTAGATCTATCACTTTAAAAAATAAAGTGATTTTTAATTTTGGTTTTAAAAAAACTTGGACAATTCTTAAAATAGTTATTTAGTAGACTTCTTTTAATTTTCGAGAGGTCCCCACTTTGAGTAATATCCGACATTAGATTCTAATTACATTTATCTCTTCCATTTATCATCGCGACCCCCAGGTTGAGAAACTATGGTCTAGACAGGATTCAATACGTAGGACTGATCTACACAATTGTCAAAAACAACAAAAAATTGTGTAGAAAGAAGTATGATATTAACAAAAATTCCTAGCGAACAGAAACATAAGAATTTAGTGGTCGTTATTTGAGCTGCTCCACTTTAATACCCCCGCCCCCCTGCCTCTTGGTGAACATTGATTTTCTTTTAGCAGGGGTTTTTAGTGAAGCAACGCTTCTGTGGCCCCTTTTCGTAGAGCGAAGAGAGAGAGAAAAAAAGCAAAAACCTTAATAAAGTTGAATTATTTTCTTTAAAAACACACTGAAAACAGCAGAGAAGCCATTATTTCTACTTCCCAAGCATAACAAGATGTATTAACGAAGCAGCTACGAAAACAACAAACATGCTATCTATGCTAAGAAGCTTCTTAATTTGGCCAACAGGTGGACGACAAAATAATAATTTCACTTCCTCCTCTGAGCATTTCAGCAAGTGAAAAAAAAAGTGCAGGAACCTTATTCTGTATATTATTTCTGAATTTATACAGTTTTCTGATAATGTAAACAACCTTAGTAATCTAGATATGTTATAGCAACATACGAGAATTTGATTGCATAGTTTATGGGAGTGAAAAAATATTATTGAAGCTACAAAAAGATAAGGTTTAAGATTTACTCCAGAAAGTTCAAACATTCCCCACTGCACGTTCGTGGCAGCACTGTAATCTCTTTTCCTAACATTGACACTTACTGCTTTTCATGGCAAGCATTTTGGGGGCTCAATCAATACATCATTCCGTCACAAAGAGGCTGCAAGGCGGAGCTTCTGACACCGTATAAGCCAATAATTTTCCTCTGTAGGGGAAAAGCTCGCAGCCATCTTTGCACTGCTATGAAAATGCTTACGTTCCAAAACAATATCGCAAGGCGCTCTCTCTCTTTTGCTACGTTTTTTTTTTTTAATGCCTTTTATCGACATCAGAAGACAAGCTTAAGTTTATTGAGGTATGTTTGTTTGCATACAAGCTATCCAGTGAGGGAACATGAATGGAGTACTTACTGTCACGACTCTCCTGGAACTTTTTTTTTTAACTCATTGAGAAAAAAGATTTATTTAATACGATAAGTGTCATGAAACACGTAGAGCAACTTATAGCGAATAGTGAAATAAGTATTTTAATTCACTATTAACTTTCATAATGGTCAATAACCATAGATTATCTTGAACGAGAGACCAATTTGTTTTCCCCTTAATGCTTGAGTTTCATTGTTTATACCTCTTCAAGATCAATTTAGGATGTATAAACAGTGGCGGAGCATAGTTGTACATTCCCCGTAATTCCGTTTAGGTTAAAGGAGACATATAATTAAAGATCTGGTGGGATAAGAATGTAGAAGGAAGCAAGAGAACCCTGAGAATACATCACAAGTTGGGACCAAACCAGGGACTCCCACACATAAGAAGTAAGCACTGGACCACTGGACCACTATGTATTTCATGATTATCTATGCTGTCTTTTTTTTAACAAGATTTTTCATAATGTAGGCCTATTACTCGATTTTTCTTCCTTGTAAAGTAGAGACCTGCACGGGCCGAATTTTTCGGCCCGAGCCCAATCCAGCCCGAACGTACCTAGGCCCGGCTCAGCCCGGGCCCGAAAAGTTTTGGAGATTTTCGGCCCGAGCCCGGCCCGGCCCGATAAGTTTTTTAAAATTCTTGGCCCAAGACCGGCCTGGGCCCGATAAATTTTAAAAGTTTTTGGCCCGACCCCGGCTCGATAAATTTTTTAAAAAATTAGCTCGAGCCCCAATCTTTCTCAAAATTTAGTACTAAATTTGACCTAACCCTGAGAAACATTTTCTAAACTCTGGTTCACAACCTGACGCTTGCCTCCCGAATGGTACCATTGCCTCCTAGAACCTTGCCTGTCATCGAGAGAACAAAAACTCCATTCCCTGTAACAAAAATCTAATTTAATTGATTTTTATCATAAAGTGAAGATGGCAATATTGGTTAGCGACAGGCAAAACATTCCCATCCCTTCTTGTTATATTTTGAGTTCAGTGAAGGTCAAGGTCAGAGCTCAATTTACCGCATAATGCCTGCAATCCTCTATAGTGAAAGTGGAGCCGCTAAGCAACAGAAACTGTAAATAGCTATTGCATTCTTTGTAACATTTTTCACGGACACACTTCTTCAACGTTTGGCTTTATTCCAATTATCGTTTAACGAAAGTCAATAATTATTAAATAATTGCAATTAATCGGCCCCAGCCCGGCCCGACCTGAAGAGAAATCAGTGTCGGCCAGCCCAAGCCCGGCCCGGCCCAAAGAAATAACAGTGTCGGCCCGCCCAAGCCCGGCCCGCGGGCCGGGCTGGGCTTCGGCTCTCGGGCCGGGCTTGGCCCGTGCAGGTCTCTATTGTACAGTCAGAGGTACTCACAGGCTGGTAAACCAATTAGGTCGCAAGTTACGTTTATGAAAAATATTAAGGAATTATAATTTTTCATTGAAAATTGTACAATCAAACTGCACAGAGGTGAATTTGGGGGAGAAAGAAAATATTATATTTGGGAGCAGAATAGTACCTTTGAGGAGTTGTGCTCCAGTCCTTGGAGGAAGGGGGAGTGAGGGGAGAGAAACAAAAATTCACCTCTGGGTACAATAAAATCCAAAAGCTCAATCCGTCAATGAAAATGTTATATTAAAGTACATATTACCTATAGGTTTGGTTTACCACTAAAGGCTAGTTTGGTACTACTACTACTACTACTACTACTACTACTACTACTACTACTACTACTACTACTACTACTACTACTACTAATACTACTACTACTACTACTACTACTACTACTACTAATAATAATAATAATAATAATAATAATAATAATAATAATAATAATAACACAAGCATTCAAGTCAAGATTGTTTTCTAATTACTCTAAAATCTGTTAAGTTGGAGACCTCTATAACCTGTCACTTGTTCTTCAATTTGATCGCCATGGCTATAGAATATAGGCCTATATGGAATAATGTTCTATACTATGTGTTATTATTTCGAGTACGTAAGAACGGGCAGCGGGGATCAGTGGTAGAGCGTCAGGTTCCTGATTCAATTCCCGGCCAAGTAAGTTTGTTGCGGACAACATCGTGTCCGTGAGTTTTCTCGAGGTATTCCATTATCCTCTCACATTCTCATTCTATCACCAATACTTTCACCGTCAATCACTTGCCTTAATTATCGTCTCCCTTAGCCTAAACGGGTAATCGTGGGACGTTAAACTGAAATATTTCATTTCATTTCCAAGTATGTAAGATACAAAGTGGAACCATGGATAGCCACCAACGCTGATTAAATTGCGTAACTTATACGTACGAGTGGCGCCCTCATCCTTAGTCTAGTAGCTAAAGCATGTGGTGTTTGTGCACGAGGCCCTGAGTTCAATTCCTGGTGGGAGGATATCGAAAGCACTATAATGGCACAGCTTCCATTTTAGATTTGCCAGCCAAGATAAACCAAATGACAAAGTGGCCAAGTAAGGAATTTTATAGCACCTGTATTTAATAAAAAACTTCCTGTTGGTGTAAACCCTAATTACAAAATGAAATGGTGTGCTTGTAAAAAAAAAAAAAAAAAAAAAAATACTAACTTAGCTGATACCCTGTAGACACTCATTGGGTAAAGCATTCTCCGTATTGTATTGTGTTAAAACGTGTGAATTCAATTATAACACCCACAGGGGCACTGTGGCTCAGTGGTAGAGCACTTACTTCTGGTGGGTGGGGTCCCTGGTTCGATCCCCTTGCCAAGTAAGTTTGTGGTGAACAACATCGTGTCCATGGTTTCTCTCGGGGTACTCCCGTCTTCTCCCACTTTCTCATTCCACCATTTTTTCATCATTCATTCATTTGCTTTAATTATTCGTCACTCTTAGCCTAAAGGGCATAATCGTGGGACGTTAAACCGAAAGATCTCTCAATTATAACACTCAAATCTTTCCAAGAATAAAAAATACATCTTTCTGGACATATTAAATGTCACTATCTTCTTTTTTCAGAAATCTAACTGCTTTTTAAAAATATTTTTTATTGTTCTAATTTTGTTGACAATAATTTTCAACACTTTTGTCAGGTTTTGAACGATTTCTTCTTTGTGAAAGAAATAAAACTGTCAAAGTAAAGTGAACTATTGAAGTTGGCCACACAAAAACTGGCCAATTTACAGAGCTGGCCAACTTAACGGAGGAAACTTGCGGAATACGATATAGTTTACCGTATAGACTAAGTGGCCAACTTATGCTGTATCTTCAAGATTGCGAATGCAAAGTACAATACAACTGTTAAGTTACGCATCTATACTTGGCTTTATGTCTGTGAAACAATGTATTTTATACAGCATAACACAGCTTTAAATCAAATCTTGATCGTGAAGGCACAAGAACAATAAAATTGTTAAGTTGGACACCTATATATTTACCCTCATATTTGTGTATCTATCTATGATATATGCTGTTATTACTCCTATAAGTTGGCCACTTCTGTAAGTTGGGCGAAGTGGACGGTGGCCAATTTAGCCAGATCTCAATGTGTATTTTTAAACCTTTCTCGGTTTTAAGTAGTTCATATTCAAATCTGAATACAAGATAACACAAAATATTTTGTAACTTAATTTTATTCTTAAGATTACACGAACTACTACTATCGTTCGCTTAACTTAATTTCTAAATATTAAAATTTAATTCAAAATCCTCTAGATAAAATAAAAAAGTTCGAAGCCCCGAAGTTTATAACGTGCCGAAGTGATTCATTCACTCATGTATTAGTGCCCAGTCGAAATGTTAAACTTAGAAACCTGAACTTCAAAGAAGTTTAGAATTGTTGAACTAAGCAGCATTTATTGTATCTCCATTAGTAAGAAAATATGCCGTTGTTAGTCCAGACCCTAATTACTGAAAGTGTTGTTGTTCAGGCAACATACAAAGAGATATTGTTTGATTTTTTTTAAACTACATCCAATTCCACGAGTCATTAAAGTTTCAAGACTCAAATTCAACCTATAAACTTCTCATTGACTGAAACACAAACATATCGGAGGGTTTTCCGAAATTCAACTCCCAAGGGGAAAAAATATCGATATCTCTAAGCAGTGGGCTTAAGCTTTCCAGAATTAAGACTCCACCCGAAATTTTATTTAGTATTTTAAAATAAATGAAATACCTTGCAGAATTTTCACATTTCCAGGAATAAAGTTAGCAAAGCCCTCTCCCCCGAAACAAAATCGTAAATACGCTAAGGATGAGTTGAAAAGCTGCGGGATCGAACTCGAGTCGCTAAAGTTCATGGGTCAAATCTCGCTATATAAATTTCTTAATTAAAAATAAGCAAACATAAGTTGGATCATCTTTTGATTTTAAATTTTAAGAATTTGTGAAAGGTATCAAATTTTAGATTTTGACCTAATTTCTTTTGAATTATTGGGCATAGAAACAAAATCGAGGAGAGTCTTTTCACCTCAGATAATAGCTATATCATTTCCTTGAACTAATTCAAGATCAAGGGCACAGTGGTAGTGGAAGGGGAAGAGCAAATGTTGCCAGGACCCACTAATAGACTTTTTTCTGTTAAGGAATTACGAACTTTAGTTCACACAAAATTTAATCCCAATTTATCAACAACCAACTAATTAAAATACATAATAAATTTTAGCAAATTAAATTTAAATTTTATTAAAGAGTGAATTATAACAATGAGCTCCTATTGTTTGTCATGTTTGTATGTCTGTGATACGAAATTCGGATTGTTGAAAATATCGGCTCATCACTGAGTGTCCTATTATTATGTGCATGGTAGAAATTTCTGGTAATTTTAATTGTTGCTAACTTTGAGTTTGTTGTGGCCTTTGATGTATTCTTTCTACCGTTACTATGGTACTGAGAATTGGCCAGTTATCAACGATTATGTGACATATTGTAAGCTCAACACTGATTAGCTGTAGAAAATACAAAGTATTCTATTATTATACACACGAATTTTTGGTAATTTCAATTGTTGCGGCCTTTAAATGTATTGTTTCTACCGTTATCATGGCAACGAGAGTTGGAAAGTTATCAACGATTCTGTGAATGATATATAATTTGCTCCTTCAATATTGGCAGGTTCCTTATTTATTTATTTATTTATTTTTCTTTGTTTCTCAGGTGTTTCCATGTTTACGTAAAAATGCTAACAAACCTTTTTTTTTTTTTTTTTAAAAAAAAAGGCCTAGTTTAACTGGCAGTACTGATGCAAATATCCATTGAAAAGTTGGTTTACTAATTTATTTTGTGTATGCTTGCATTCAAATTTGAGTTTATTTTGCTTTAGAAAATAAACACGTGTTTCATAAAAGAAGCAGAAGTGCGATGGCGGCTCTTGAGAGAAGTCCATAGATACAATTTTAAATTTTAACTCTCCGAGCCCTACGGGAACAAATTTTGTTTACAGCTTCAGAAAACTGTATATAAGAATCAGAATTAACTTTTTAACGCTAAAATTTAAATTTTTACTGATTTGACTCTCCTCAACAGCCGTCAAAAGTTGAAAATTAGCCTCAGTTGTTCCGTCGTATTAATGTAATGTTCGGGGTGGAGGAATTATGGAATAATCAAATTTTTGAAAAAAACGAATACGCAAACTTATTTTGTTTTGCATTTTATATTGAGAAATGTGTATGTATATACATATTTTTTTTATTTTCTTTAGCACACACATTCACACACAAAAATAAAACAATAACAAAAAACAAACTGTTTTCACATTCTACGTGAAAAATAAAAAAAATGTACAAATCTTTCCCCTTTACGACATAAAGGAGAACAACATAAGCTAATAAGATACTTTATTTTACGTATATATATTCATGTGATAAATCAGTTTTTTTTAAAAAAAAACACTTCGTTATGTGGTAGATTGTAGAGACATTTTTTTGTAAACATTCTTCCATTTCTTAGCGTATCTTTTATTTATTTATTTATTTATTTATTTTTACTAGATTTGTTTTCCTGAACGTGCAACAATCGGTTTAGTATTTTTACATGTAAGATAATTGTTTACTTTTTTTTGCATTGTTGGCTTTAAGTTACCTGATTACGGTCTTATTGTTGTACTATAATTTTGGGAACATAAATTATATAAGTGTAAAAGTTTGGGTAAAGTTTCACAAAAGAAAATAAAGGGGATAATGTGATTTTGTTTTCATGAATATAAAAATGTAATGCACTTATGCTCGTTTTCTTTCAAAACCATAGGATTTCTTCATTTCAATGTTCATTTGTCAAACACTTTTTCTTTAAGAATTGACATGTCATACACACTAATGTCAACACATATCACGAATATCTAGCTACCAATAAGAAAAGTTATTTTTTTTAATCTCTTTCATCTTGTTCTGACTTTTTCCTGGACTAAACGTTTAAAAACAACAAATAAGTTAAAACAGTGAGGTAAGTCAACTTTGTTTCTTATCTTTGTTTTTTTAAGCCTATTAGTACCTATTCGATATAAAGCGATTTGATTTCTATGTGAGAAGTTTGGTTTGTTTGTTTGTTTACTTCAAGAATTTTTTATAGTAAAATTTCCAACTTATCAAGGACAACATACTTTTAAAAGCATAAATAGCAATTTTAAACCATTTCCACACTTTTCTCTGTGGGAATATGATGAGAAACTCAACTAGTTATCAATTAAGTTTGCTCTACCACCACTGGAAATTTTGGATTATTTAGATATGACTGTATTTGGGTCAGTGAACCTATTCAAAACTTTGCACTAACACTTTTTTCCGGTCAAATGTTCAATATTTGTTCAAGGGTCTGTTTTCAGCAAAAAATACTTTTTCCACATCTTTTCAATGGCTTATTTTTCGTGAACACATTATTTATCTGCACAACTATTCAAGTATTCTGTTTTTTTATCTTTAGCAACAATATTTGCAAGTACACCCGTTGAAAGGTTTATTTTTCGTGGAAATGCTTTTTAATTTGTATATGATTACATCCTTTTCTAGCTAAAAAATATTTGCAAAAATATCTGCTCAATGGATTATTTTTTCATAAATATGATTTTTATGCCTATGTTTTTTTGAAAGCTTTTTAAACTAAAATATTTGCAAGAACATGTTCAGAAGGCATTTTTCGCTATCACGCTTCTTATATATATCTCTTCAAATATTTGTTTTCGTTAACTTGTCTTTCTAAATTTTATTTTACTTTATTTATAGGCCAACATAATAAAAAACATATTCATCTTATGAATTTGGTGCGTTAAAAAGTTTAAAATTCTGTAGAGGTCTAATCCTTGCGAAATTAAAATACCGCTAATTTACAGTAATTAAGTGATATCTTCAAATAAATGAAAGATAATCGAAATCTGCAACAAGAGCGCGGTAGACAATATTATTTTGCATGAGGTACCGTTATCACGAGTCACCTAGTAGCTTTCAGTTTGCAGCCATTTATAAACGCGAAAATAAATGCCAATTTTCTAAGTGGCTTGAAATCGAAAGCTGATAAGTGAGTCGTGATACCGGTATCACAAGTAAAATAATATTGTCTAGGAAGCACTTGTTCCACTTTTCGATTATTTTTAATCTATTTGAAGATATCACATAATTGCTGTAAAATTAGTGGTATTTTAATTTCTCCGTGATGGGGACTAATAAACTCTCTAGAAAAAGATTATAGAAAAATAACCCAAACCAAACTTCTTACTAGAAATCAACAAACTTATTTTTTTCTTACCAATTTTTATTTTTAGCTTATTTAAATAATCTAAAACACTGACTACATGTTCGGACGTAACCAGTTTTCCTCCAAGGGGGAAGAAGGGAGCCATAGAAAATATTTTTTTTTCATCTTTTCTCAAAACACAACATAGAAATAACATTCCATTTTTTAATTGTTATTACATAAAACGCTGCAGCCAGTATATATGTTTTATGATAGCTTTTATTTCTATTAAAATATTTTACTTGTTCCTAAACTAAATTGTTTTTTTTTTAAAAAAAAGAGAAAAGTAAAGGAAATTTTGAATTTTTTTCATGATAAACATAAACTTATATTTCAATAAAAATAGTTAATTATCACAATGAAAACTTACTAGTTTAATTGCGATTATTAAAAAAAATAAAAAAAATATTGACTGTGAATTTTAGATTCGTATAGGTTTATTACGTAGTGCTTGTTAAGGGCTCATTTTGAATTAATTTTGCATTTTGTGTGAATTTTTGTTTGTTCTGAAATAAGCCATTAAAAAAATACTTTTCCGCAGAAGATATAAAAATCTAGATTCTGTGCTAGTGATAAGTTTAATCTAATAAGTATCTAACTTAAATTGAGTAGTTTGCAACGTATATTAAAATTAGTCATAAATACTTAGGTATCAGCTTACGTATGCACTTCGGATTTGAAATACTTTTCCTTTTACATTATGGTCCTATGTGACCTGACGAAATAAATTAAAATTTTTTTTTAAAAAAAATTGGAAGGTATCCACACAAAATAAACAAACTTAAATAACAGTAGTTAGTGCAATCCATTTAACTATTTGCCACAACTATAGCATTTCAAAATACTTTTCAATGCCCAAGAACTAACCAGTATTAACAAGACTTATTTGTCAGTAAAGTTTCGGAATATGTTTAATAAACCTTTTTTAACAAAGTATTATGGCTTACGTATATAAGGTATAATGCTAATATTATATTATTAGTTTAGAAAAAAAAATCAGTCTTTGGACAGCTTTGAAGCTAGTAGTTGGATTTGCAGAACTTTTTGTTTTTATTATTATTATCATTCTGGTTATTTTTAGTTTGTTTGGTGAAGTGAAAATGTATTTTTTTACTACGTCCGTAAAATGTACGTATAATGTTCAGCGATATATATATTACGTATACAAATATGAACGTATGAAGTGAATATTTACGGCAGTAAAATATTACGTATTACGAATGATTTATAGTGTGAAAACATGTATATCATTTAAAAAAAAACTTATGGAAACAAAAACGAGCTTCGAATAGTTTACAGTAAATATGAAAAAGTAAAACTATTATTTGAAAAAGCATTCATACATATATTACCTACGACGTTTTCTAATAAGTGACTATTCACTCTATAGTACCAATGGCTGCAGCAGTTTTTTTCTTTCAAAATTTCTTAAAAATAGACTTCTTCGGATTTATTTTTAGAAAACGAATTTTCCCTTTTTCTGTTGTAGTTGAGTGTTCTCTGTGATTTAACTGGCTATAAGATACAACCAGGATACTACTGCAATTATTATTTTAAGATAACAGTGTGTATAATTATGCACTTGGAATGAAACCATAATTATATTCGGAAAGAGAGGGGATAACCTTGAAATTAAAAAAATTACTATTTTTTTAATTCCTGCATTATGGGGCGGTATTGATCAATAAACATAGGAGACGAATCAGTTTTAATATTTTTCTCTCATTTTTGTTCGTGTGATTATTTTATTTACTGTACTAGGACCTGATAATTGAAGTAATAATAATCTCTTCATTTATATATATCTATATAACTTTATCTTAAAATTTTTCTTTGTTTTTTTTCTTATTTAAATATTAAACAAATATTTTTTTAAGTTTCGAGGAAAACCGGAGATTTTTACGTATTTCTCTCCCAAAAAATTATATTACATTTATTTATATATATATTAGTCCGATTTTCTTCGAAACTTTTTATTTGTATCTTAAACAAAAATGAGTTATTATGAAAACGGTATATATTTCTTTGTGTTTCCTTTGTTTGTAACTTTTTTTTTACTCGACGTTAATGTAGGAATTGTTCATATGACTTAAAACACTAACACATCACAATTTTTATGTTTTTTTTTCACTTATACATACAATATATTTGTAATCGAGTTCAATCTCGTTGCCTTGGTGTATAAATTAAATTTTTTATCCCTTATTTGTATGTATAGTTTTTTTATATATATATTTACGTATACAATATATATATTTTTGTCATAGGAGCGGATGGCTCGAGCTTTGTATATTTTTTTATTCAATTCAATTAAACTGCATTGGTAACTTTACGTATTTTCTGTTGCGTTCCTTCACTTATAATAATAATAATAATAAATCTCACTTTCCACCTACGTATATTTTATTTTTCACTATATGAAACAACAAATACTGCACTATATTTATACTATAGTTACTACAATTACGATTTTTTTCCTCTATTATTATCATCATCATCAATAATAATAATAATAATATTTTGCCTCCACGCAATTTCTTTTAATATCTTGTCGCTTATAGGATAAGTTAATGCTGGTATACAAAATAATACTTTATTATTCCTTATATGAATTACGAACGATGATTTTTTTCTTTTTTCAAATGACATATACATATATATTTATATATAAAGCTATTTGTTAAATTTATATTTTTTGGAAAAAAATCCTCTTCTATTGTTTTGTTGAAATTTCTGATTATTTTTTTTTCTTAAAAAAGGTGGGGGAAATGCGCGGCAATAATTTTTTAAAAAAAGAAAAATTAATAATTTTCATTTTAGTATTGGAAAATAATTAGATACCCGTTTTTTCTTTTATTACAAATAAATAAAATAAAATTTGTTTTAGTTAAAATTGTCAAAAATTAGAAGTGAAACAAGTTTTTCTTTTTTTGTTTAAATATCGTATACAGAGAATAGATTTCAACTAAAATTGCCAATTTTTTTTTTTACAAACAACAATAACAAAAATAGTTTGTTGATGTAAATTATTGTGAAATGAAAGTACATAAATATAAATATACTGAGAATGTATACCGTACATTAAAGGAAACTTTGGTATTATTACATACGAAAAAGGGGAAAATAACACATTACGTATGTGCTTGTTTACAAATAATTAATTGGTAATTAATGAACTTTTTTACTCTTTTTTTTTTTAAAAAAAGTTCTCTTGTGTAAAAATGCACCATTGGGATCTACCTTCCAGAATATTGCATATTTACACTTGAATCATAATAGGTATACTAATAGAAGTGGCATTAGTTTTTTTTTTAAATATACTATATTAGGGATACGAATCGACTTGAATCGAAAATATATTTATATTATGTGAGAAGGCTTTGCCAAAATTTGGCAAACGTATATTTGTTCCTTTCTTGTTTTTTTTTTGTTTGTTTTGTTTAAATGACTTGTTTTTATACGTAATACGAATATGGATACTTCAAATCCCTGCTACGATGACGTTGTGTCCCCCATTTAATGTGTGTTTGAGTGTAAACGCAGACAACTCCCCCGCTCTTGTCTATATTATACTGTAATAATCATTTTTAACCCCCCCCCCACATAAATATTCTTTTCTTTAGGCCTATACCAAATAGGAGAAAATACATATAAATATAAAGTGTATACTTATATCTACCAAACATTTTCAAACTACTGTTTTTTTTTAATATATAGAGAGAATTTTCTCTTTTTAAAAAGAAAAGTTTATATCAATACTCATCTGCTTTGTGGATCCTATTTTTATCCAATCATGTGGGAACTGTCTTCTTCCTGTATATCATTTATCTGTATTACTTCACCTTCGCTTTAAATAACACTTTTTTTTGTCGTTTAACACACACAACTCTCGTAAATCACACACATAATATAGATATATATATATACACACACTCACATGTAAAATAACACTAAATATTCGCAGTGGTTTTTTTTAAAAAAATTCGAAAGTATTCTCATGTTTTCTTTCTTTTTTCAACTGGAAGGTGGGTAGTTATATTTTTTACATGACGAGAAAAAATCACACTTACATGAACCATGCTCACACATACATTAAGAAAAAAAATCACATCCACACGAACACAAAAAACCTGAGAATTCTCTGTATATATATATTATATATATATACACACACCATATATGACATAGCTTCCCCCACCATCCAATTGAATTATTCGGAAGTTTTTTTTTCCTATTTCACTGCACTGGGCACTGGAGCAGAGCACTATTGACTATCACGGTATAATTTGGATACTATTCTTACATTGTGCGTCGTTATCTTTTTTATAAAAACAATATCTTTCCTACACTTTGCATATCTAGTGAGACCATTTCTTGCAATCATCACATTGCACTTTTAGAAAACTATATAGATAGTAAAGGTTTTGTTGCGTTTGCAAACAAAGCAAAAATGCTCACCAAGAAAAAAATCCAATTACGAATCTCACACATACACACACCACAAAAAAAATCACTGGCCAGGAAGGATTTTGAAGTTAATATAAGGAAGAATGTGTTCAAGATTCTTGTTCTGACCTGCAGAAGTCATTTTCTTGCTAGTAATTCCCACACGAGATTATTTTCTGTTTGCAAATGCTTGCTTCAAACCTTGTTGGACATAGACACACATGAACTGAGGGACACATCTCCACACTTTTTTCCTTATTTTTTGTAAGTAAAAGTTTTGGTTCATATAAATGACAGTTCAGGACATAAATCACTGGGGACTGACTATATACTTATTAATTCCATTAAAAAACGACAAATAACGAGACGACCACCTTTGTCTGAAACAGTTATTTGTGTAAACAGTCCGCTACATGTTTGATTTAGCAGCAACAGTAGAAACTTTTGCAGTGTGACGGTTTAAGACCACATAAGGGGTACAACAGAAAGTAAATCTGCACTTGGTTCTACAATGCAGACTTGAGGGCACAGTGATGCTGAAATTTTGCTGCTAACATGGCGTGTTTTTTCTTGAAAAGCTAATAATAAGTTTGGAGAGATCTTAAGTTTTCTTTACATTTTTTATTTTTTATTTTAGTGAGATTCACTAATTTCAAATATTTTATTGTGTAGGCGTTGTTGGAGCCTCTGAATTGGAAATTCCTTCTGCATTTTGACCTGCTTCCAACTTCGCTTTGTTTTCCTTCTTCCATTTCATCCGCCGATTCTGGAACCAAATTTTAATTTGTCTTTCGGTGAGGCAGAGCGCATGCGCAATCTCTATCCTTCTTCTGCGAGTTAAGTAGCGGTTAAAATGAAATTCTTTCTCAAGCTCCAGCGTTTGGTACCTCGTGTAAGTCTGTCTCCCTCGTTTTCTTTCTGTAAAAAAAAGAAGACAAAAGCAAACTTTAGTGCACATTCAACAAATTGTTGCAAAATGAATTTTATTTAAACAACTTAAACATTATATACAGTGAGGTACAAAATACATAATACACTTGATGAAAAAGTTATCAATATTGAAAACAGAATCCTCGCTATGAAGAGAAATACTGTGAGGAAAATGAATTTCACACACATGAACAAAAATTGCTTGGTTTATGGAGTTTAGTTTCTGTTCAAAACGCTGATGCGGACAGGAATTACTTTTAAAGTGGGATCCGAACAATTTAGGTGTCCTTCTGAGACAAGTAATATCACCAAGAATCGAATCCGAGACACTGCGTATAGAAGCAAGCAAGAAGTAACAATTACTACCCGACTACGAAGAGGCACATGAGAGAAAATTGTTCGTTTTGATTAGGTGGATTTAGAAGATATATCAATAATACTATAGCAAATGTTCAAGGTTTCTGGACACACCAAGGCTGCAGTAAAGACATCAAGGATGCGATAACTGTTCGAAGTGACGTAATGCATGGTCTACTAGCTTTGATTTGACAGAAAAAATGAAAGCAATGGTCTATGCTTGATGCTTGTTTCCAACCTGGGTTCTACGTTCGCAGAACCTTACGCACTGCGGTCACCAGACCTCAATCATAAAACCTGTTTCAAAGTAGTAGCTCTTGTCTGCGATAATAATTTTTAGCGTCCAATCTCAACAAAATCATTTTGAACATGTATTGAAAAACAGAGGATATTTGAAATTTTAATCAACTTCTGACACAAATGCTAATGAACAAATACCATCTAAAGGTTATGATAACTTTGCAGAAGCATGTATCGTTTTGTTCTATAACTCTACATCGTATTTCCACTTAGAAGAGTCCCTTCTCGTAAGCGAATAACTCGCGCATGGTTCTAGGTTACGAATGTGCTCCGTGTAAGCATGGTTCTAGGTTCAATTCTCGGTGGAGTGTTGAGTAGTGGATTAAATCCCTGTTTAAACAGTAGATTCGATTTTGTATAGTCACTGCACTGAAAAAGAATGTTAAACCCAAATCAAACGAAATATTCTCAGATGAGTTCAATATAATCATCTTTGTTCTGTAATTGTCATCACAAAATGTTTAAATGCCCTGTAGTTGCAATCAAAACGGGTATAAACACTTTGTGCTTGTCATAAAAGTGGGTGTAAATAATATACAATTGTTATCGAAATGAAGTGTACATATTACATGAAGTCATTTGTCATGCAGAGGGTCTGAATGTTCTGTAGTTGTTATATAAATGAACTTTACAGTTATCATCGATTTTGTCTAAATACTATTCAATTACCATTGCAAATGAGTCTAAATATTCTGTAGCTTTTAATGAAATGACCAAATATACACCTGCCACTGAAATGGCATTAACACCTTATCATCGAACGCATGCAAATACTTTGCAATTATCATTAAGATGGGTCTAAATGCTCTGGAGTTGATCAGATAGGGTTTGAATACGCAGTTCTCATTGAATGGGGTATAAGTATTTTTCAGCTGTTATTTGCAATGGGTCTAAACAAACTGTAATTAGTCAAATTGGGGGTCTGATAGAAACATTCTGAAGTTGGTTTCAAGATATTAAATACTCTACAATACTCTACAATGGGGTCTAAATACTTTGCTGTTGTCATAGAAATCAGTCTACATACTCTGCACTCATCAAAATAGTATCTAAATATTCTGCACCTGTCGTATTTTAATCTAAATATTATCCACCTGCCATTCAAATTGGTCTAAAAGAGCCTTTGTAGTTGTTATCGAAAAGCTGTAAATATTATGCATTGCTTATGGTGTCTAAGTACTTTCAATTTGTTATCGAAATGGGTGTAAATACTCTGCATATGATGGAAACGATGTATAAATACTCTAAATTTGTTATCAAAATAAGTGTAAATACTATGTATTTGTCATGGAAATGATGTCCAAATACTATCAATTTGTTATCAAAATAGATTTAAATACTCTGCATTTGTCATCGCAATGAGGTCTAAATAAGTTGTTTTAGAAATGAGTCTAAATATTTTATAGTTGTTATCGAAATGGGTCTACAAACTCTACACTTCTCATCGATTAGATATAAATATTATGCACTTGTCATCGAAATGAGTGTGAATATTCTGTTACTGTCATCAAAATATAGTTGGAACACTCTCCAATTGTAATCGAAATGAAGTGTAAATACTTTGGAATTGTCATCGACTTGGGGTCAAAATACTCTACAGTTGTCATCGTAATGGAGTCTAAATATTCTAAAGTTGTCATCTTAAGGGATCTAAATATTCTATCATTATAGTGAAATAATACACGATCTAATCATTTAGAAGTAAGTTTCGTATTCCTCAATTTGGAGAACGACTTCGTTGTAGCATCCATTTCTTTCTTGGTAGATGGGGCTGGTTGTTTTATCTTGGTTTTCACCGCTGATCTAACCTGAAGATTGCCAGAAGGCGAGGACATAATCAGGCTCTTTTGGCGTCCATGGGATTAGTATAGAGAAACGACCTCCTCCGATGAGCAATTCGTCTTTTCCATGTTTGAAAAGCAGCCATCCATCTTCTTCAGCAACATGCCAGTTCGCTTCAAGACATTTCACAGCATACGGAACGAAGAGAAAGAAACAACTCCCTCGGCAACTAAAAAGTTTCCATCTTTTTTTTAACTTCTTTCCCATTCCTATTTGGAATTACTGTTCTTTTTTTTTTCGGTGCCAGTATATATAAGAACACATTCGTGCTGCAATAGATGATAAATGGCTCTTCTGTAATGGCAGACTCCGAAGCCCTTCTACACCTTAATTCTCTATCAAGGACCTTTCTTATTCTCCCCCCTCCTTTTCCTACTCCAACTTTAACCCAGCAACACACACACACACAACACTACTTCTCCCATTGGCTGGTGGGGGAAAAATAGATTGAAGAATTTGTTTCTGAACGCTTTCTATATTACAAGATTGCCGTCCACTTCTTAGAAATATATCGAATCTGCAAGGTTATATTAGTTCTTTTTATTTTATTTTTATTTTGTTAATTAGAGTTCAGTTTTTGCTCCAGCATTAGAATATTCGTTGTCTTACTAATAAGGGCAACCCACTGGCCAAGTAAGCTTGTGGTGGACAACATCGTGTCCGTGGGCTTTCTCGGGGTACTCCCATTTCCTCCCACTTTCTCATTCCACCAATTTTTCTATCATCATTCACTTGCATTAATTATCGTCCCGCTTAGTCTAAAGGGCATAATCGTGGGAAGTTAAAACTGAAATATTTCATTTCATTTCATAGTATGGGCAATGAAATGGTAAAGAAGAAGGTGGATTAGCGGTTCAATGAGAACAGTGGTACTCAGGGCAACAACTTTGAACCCAGGTTTCTTTTATTTTTATGGTAGACTATACCCTATCATGCAATGAGTGTGAATTTCCTTTAGATAATGTAGGTTTTCCCCAATCCATTATCAATAGTCCAGTGACTTGGTTCTTCTTCTTCTTATATTAGGCCTATTATTATTATTATTATTATTATTATTATTATTATTAATAATAATAATAATAATAATAATAATAATAATAATAATAATAATAATAATAATAATAATAATAATAATAATAATAATAATATTTCTTCTGTAAACAACAGAACAAATCTCATGAGCCTTCCAGGAACTCATACGACCTTGACTATCTGCAGCAGTTATTGAAATAGATTCAAATACTGAAACAAAATGGATGTACGTAATTACTCTGAAGTTTCATCGATATTAAGTTAATTCTCTCCAGTTGTTATCGAAATTGGTAAAAAATACTCTGAGGTTATTATGTAAATAGGTATAAATACTTTGAAGTTGTTATCAACATTAAATACTCTGCACTTGTTATCGAAATAGGTGTACTCATAACTTGTTATTAACATTAAATATTCTGCACTTGTTATCGAAATAGGTGTAAATACTCATAACTTGTTATCAACATTAAATACTCTGCACTTGTTATCGAAATAGGTGTACTCATAACTTGTTATTAACATTAAATATTCTGCACTTGTTATCGAAATAGGTGTAAATACTCATAACTTGTTATTGACATGAGTGTAAATGTAAGATTGTTATCGAAATAGGTAATAAATATTCTGAAGTTATTATGGAAATAGGTATAAATACTCTGGAGTTTTTATAAACATTAAATACTCTGCAGTTGTTATCGAAATAGTAATAAATATTCTGAAGTTGTTATGGAAATGGATATAAATACTCTGAAGTTATCAATATTAAATAATCGAAATTGGTGTAAATACTCTTAACTTGTTATTGACATGCGAGTAAATACTCTGTCCTTGTTATCGAAATAAGTATACTGAAACTGTTATCGAAATCAGTATATGTGTATACTTCGTAATTTTATTGACGTGCATGTTGGTTGGGACATTATGGCAAGAACTACGATATCGGATTGCTGTGTATGATACGATTAAAACTTATAAAGATTATCTAACTGCTGATAGCTCCATTTCTATTGTCTCTTCTCATTATTGTGATATCCAGATGTGAAACAAATAGTACACAGAGGACAAACTCGGAGAAAACTGGAAACGGCGACAATAGTACTTCTAATATACAATAACAGAACTAACCCGTCGATCTGACATCACCTACGTCACAGACAAAGAATAATTATTCTTGTCTGTGATCCTCAGTTTCAATCCTTGTTATCAGTTGGTACAAATGAATCGTAATGTAATGGTTCATGGCGAAGGTCGACTAAGCAGAAAACTTAAATATTTAATTATATGTCTTATTATTTAGCCATGGCAATTAAAATCGTACTTAACTGCTTATTGTCTATTTCAAAGTGATAAATCTTCACTTCAGGATTACATATTTCCAGACAATGTGCGAATTACATCATTAAGGGGAGTGAAATGAGGCCCAACAGAGCATAGAAATCTGAAGGTGCAATAGTTCAAAATGAGGCAAGACGTCCTTCCCCTCATCACATATAGAATACACATAAATGATTATCTGTTAATAATAATAAATAGAAATATGATCAGATCAATAAATTAATGAACAATGATCAAATTAACTATATATTTTGCCTGACATACCCATATCTCACTTCTAATCACCGTGTTTGAGTATAGGAAACGAAATTCTTTAGCTTAATGTCCCACGATTATGTCCTGTAGGCTAAGGGAAACGATAAAATTAAAGCAAGTGAATGATAATGGATGAATTGATGGAATGAGAAAATGGGAGGAAACGGGAGTACACCGAGAAATCCCACGGACACAATGTTATCCACCACAAACTTACTTGGCCGAGGTTCGAAGCTGGGACTTCACACACAAGAGATTAGCGCTCTACCATTGGGCCATCGTGAACCCATGTTTGAGTATAGGACTTTAAGTATCTTACATCGTAGGTATAGAAGTATACATGAGTAATGTAAGACGTTCACCAATCCATACATGATTTCATTATAAGTAGTTAGTACAAGGGCGTACCCACGGGGGTCCACCGAATCCAGACACCCTCCCCATCAAAAAAGCTTCCCTCAATAAAACTATCCTGTTTAACATAGAGATGGCCACATTTTTTCGAAAAATGAATTTTTCGAAAAACAAAAAACGAATTTTTTTTCGAAAAAACGAAAAACGAAAAAATTTTGAAAAAATCGAAAAACGAAAATTTTTTCGAAAAAGCGAAAAACGAAAAATGAAATTTCCGAAAATTGAAAAACAGATTTTTCGAAAAAGGCCATCCCTAGTTTAACAGGGAAATGATTGATGAACCACGAAAATCTGATCTTACAATTCGTTTGTACTCTTTCACTTATAAAAACAGTCTAGTTCAACCTTTTTTTTCCCTGAAAATATATATGTAGAAGTATTTTACAATTACTTATCGTCTTTATCAGGTGAAGACTAATACCCTTCAATACTACATAGACTTAGTGGCTTGTATCATTGGACCTACCACCCCAAGCTTAGACCGTTCCCAATAACATAGTCATCCAAATTCACTTCTGATGACGACTTGACGGGGATGAGGATACGGTTGCAAGTGAAACACTGAAGGCAGATTAAAATAGTTAAACTGACCGACGGTGGAAACATGAGAAAAGAATGTCTGTATTGTGGGAACTATGAGTATAAAATTAAAATAGGCTAGAATTGATTAGTCTCAGTCTTACATTTCGGAACACAGCTAGAGGCAGTGGCGGATCCAGGGGGTGGCGATCAAGGCAATCGTCCCCCCCCCCCAGAAGAGGAAACTTTCTTATTTTATTTATATATATAAATAAAACCCATCCCAGAGTTTGAAGCTCTTAAAAGTAGCTCTAAGAAGCAATATGACAACCCATCGCCCCCCAGAAGTTAGTCCGCCCCTGGCTAGAGGCCATTAAAAATTACCTAAAATGACAAAAAGAGGGGGGGATTTGACAATATAGTCAGAACTTTTTGCGATTAACCATGATTTAGGAGAGGAAACAAGCATACTCGATCCGAATGCTTTAATTGTCGGTATCTTTGGGGGGAGGGGTGTCAAAATGTAACTGATGGAGAATCGCATCTGTTTTCGGGTCAAAATTAAGGTAATGCATGAGTAATATAGTTCCATCAAATTTACTTGCTTGGAAGATTCTATTGATTGGTTAATTTGTATTTATAGACGATATAGGACGAAACTAGTTTAAAGCGAGATCTCAACAACCACGGCAGTGCGTTTAACGGGATTCAAACCTGTAACCCCGTAGACGAGTAAGGAGAAAAGTGGTTATGATATATGAGTTTAAATTAGTTTCCCGCCAAATTACTGAAATATTTTTTTTAAAAAAATAAATCTGTTTATAGGTAAATCTATAACCAATTTTTAAACTGCTCTAACTTTTTTTAAAAAGTAGCAGTGTCTCGTGTACAACACGCCAAGAAGTTTGGTTAAAATACTGAAAGAACTGAATGGAATGCATCCAACCTGATTTTTTAAGTAGAATTGGGTTGCATACCACCAAGGGGACAATTCATCTATAAGTAAGCCCTTATGGAAATACATGAGAGGGCTACATCTTCTGATCAACTGAATGAATCATCTCCATCAACGTCAACGCAGTCGATTCCTAACTCTTGATAATCTACATTGGACGGACACATCGACAGACAGGTTAAATATATAAAGGAGTTCGAAGGACATATGACGGGTAAATATATAAGGGAGTTTTAACAGACACATGGACAGACAGGGTTAATATATAATGGTTTTAACAGACACATGGACAGACAGTGTAAATATAGAAAGGAGGTTGGACGGACACAATGAAAGACAAGGAAAATATATAAAAGAGGGTTGATAACACGTGGAAAGACTGGGTAAATATCATATATAAAGGAGTTTTGACGGACACATGGACAGACAGAAATACATAAATTAGTTTTGAAAGACACGGTAAATATATAAACGAGTCTTAACACACACATAGACAGACAGGGTAAATATATAAAGGTGTTATGACAGACACGTGGACAAACCGGGTAAATGTATAAAAAAGGTTGGACGGACATATGACAGACACTGTAAATATATAAAGGAGTTTGAAAGGGTAAACAGGGTAAATATATATACAGTTTGGACGAATACATGACAGACAGGGTAAATACATAAGAGAGTTTTAGCAGATACATATACAAACAGGGTAAATATATAAAAGAGTTTTGGTAGAAACATGGACAGACAGGGTAAATATATAAGGGAGTTCTCACAGACACATGGACAGACAGGGTAAATATGTAAAGGAGTCTTAACATATGCATGGACAGACAGGGTAAATATATAAACATGTTTAACAGACACGTGGAGAGACAAGGTAAATATATAAAGGAGTGTTAACAGACACATGGACAGACAGGGTAAATATGTAAAGGAGTCTTAACATACACATGGACAGACAGAGTAAATATATAAACATGTTTAACAGACACGTGGAGAGACAGGGTAAATATATAAAGGAGTGTTAACAGACACATGCAGAGACAGGGCAAAGCAGTTTGGACCGACAGGGTAAATGTATAAAGGAGTTTTAACAGACACATAGATAGACAGGGTAAATATATAAACATGTTTAACAGACACGTGGAGAGGCAGGGTAAATATATAAAGGAGTTTTAACAGACAGATGGACAGACAGAGTGAATATATAACGGAATTTTGACGGGCAGATGGGCAGACAGGGCAAATAAAGGAGTTTGGACGGATACATGATAGACAGGTTAAATATATAAAGGAGTTTTAACAAACACATGGACAGACAACGTAAATATATTAAGGAATTTTGACAGACACATGGACAAACAAGGTAAATATACAAAGGAGTTTGGATGTAACTACATAAAGAAGAAGAAGTTGACAATGTTTAAAATAAAACAATCAAATTCAAGAGACCAATATTCAAGCTTTATTCAAAGATATTTGATTATATATTCAGATGATAATTAGTAAAATTTCTAATTTTTTTTAAATTTATTGTTGAGAAAACTTAATGTTACTTTTTTAGAATAGTGTTCCCCAAGAGACGTGACGACAAATATGTTAATTATCGAGTGTTTTGGGCAATAACTAGTTCACTCAAGTTTTAGATTTCAAACACTGTTTTACTGTTACCTGGTTCACAGTAAAAAAAAAAAAAAATCCTAATCAACGTTTAAAGAAACGCAAGTCAATATTTCAATAATAAATATGGTTTAAATGTAGTAATATCATATTCTTAGTGGATTTCTCGTGACGCAAAAGGATTAAATTATGAATATAATCAGGGTATAAATTTTGAACATAAATTTAAGAAACAAGACAAGAAAAATTCGAAACAAGAGGCAAAAAGGGGTTAGCAGGATCGAGACGAGACTAGAAACTATTCTTCTAGAAACGAGACGAGACGATAATTCAAAAAATTACGAGACGAGACTAGAAAACCGTACTTCTCGTCTTGTCTTTCTCAGGGCCATGATCCAATAACGAAAATTTCTCAACTAAGAAGAAAAACAAGATATCAATAACAGTAGCGTACGCAGGAATTTATTTGGGGGGTACAAATTCAATATGAGAGTATTTTATATTAAAATTCCGAAAATTGTCCCTAAAATTAGGCTAAATTTCCACAAAAGTCAAAATTTCGGTGGGAGATCCACACCCCCAGGACCCGCCCCCTGCGTACGTCCCTGACCAATAAAACTGCACAAGATACTCCATGGTCAATGATTCAATTTGTTTTGGGGCAACGGTTGAATGAATATTCATCTCTTTAATTCGCATGAATTATTTAAGAGGCCGTATCCCTGCGAAATTAAATTTTACAGTAATTATATGATATCTTCAAATAGATAAAAGATATTCAAAATGTGGAACAGGATCGCTTTAGAGAATATTATTTTGCATGAGGTAACGTTATCACGAGTCACCTAGTAGCTTTCCATTGGCAGCTATTTAGAAACGCGAAAATAAATGCCGATTTTCTAAATGGCTGGAAATCAAAAGGAGATAAGTGAGTCGTGATAACGGTATTTCATGTAAAATAATATTATCTAGGGAGCTCTTGTTCCACTTTTAGATAATCTCTTATCTAGTTGAAGATATCACATAATTACTGTAAAATTAGTGGTATTTTAATTTCGTAGTGATAAGGCCTCTTAAAATATTATTGCTCTATACCAGCGTTTCGCAATCCTTTTTTCGTTTGAGGCGCACCAAAGTATGTTTCAAACTTTCGCGACACCCCTGCATGTGATTTTTTAAATGCAAGAAAAAAAACGAAATGAAATAAAATCTTTGAGTTTTACATCCCACGGTTATGTCGGTTAGGATAAAGAAGACGGTATGAGAAATGAGTGAAGTGGTGGAATGAAGAAAGTGGGAGAAAACGGGAGAACCCCGAGAAAACCCACGAGCACAGTGTTTATCCACCAGAAAATTCACACGAATACAGAAAAATACATAGGTTTACAATACATTGTTTTTATTATGGAAGACTGAGATACAAAGTGTGAAAGACACGTGTGAAATCAAGTCTATTGGCGATAAATTTTTATTTTCTTCTAAAGATTTTTTTTTTTGCAAGGGCGCCGATCATGGGGGGCCTCGGGCCTCCAATGCTCATGTGAACCCCATGTATTTTTATGAATGTGTAGTCTATTTTTATATCTATCTTTTACTGTTATAAGTATTTCTTACAAATATACGATATCGGGCATAATTAGAATTCAATTTCTGTTAAAATCCTCACATATGCCTTCTTAGACCCTTATCTGCAACCAAACACATCTGAATGTGCCCCTTCACAGAAATCCAGCCCTTGTTTCTTTGCGAAAGACCTTAGAAGACACACCTGAAATGTATTTGCGACACACCAATGTGTCGCGACACAGCAGTTGAGAAACGCTGCTCTATACTAAATACATTGGAAAAATATGGACCAAGTGCTGCCATCTGTTGCTACATAGCGCTCCTTCAAAACAATCCTAAAGACTAGTCTAATAGCCATTTCGCAGGATGTTAAATTTACTTTATCAAACGTTTTCCTACAGAGCAGTGTAAATAGTGAAATATATTAAACACGTTAGTGACCTCATCTGTTAGTTTTCGTGCTGAGACCGAATTACGTAACGGGTTACAAGGACGGACGAAAGAGGGATAGCTATATAACAGTATTGCAAATATATATACGTACAGTAGAAAAAAATCCAATACAGAAAAGGGGTGAAAGCTCCCGTGCTTCCTAACATGGTTTATGTGGTTAGCGCGACCATAAATACTAATCGCAGGTAACTCCCGACACTAAAGTACACCTAATCACATGTCCTTTTAGCACACGATAAAATAAATCTTACACCACTACAGTTCCCTACAAATGTCCCTTCTCCCCTCCGAGCCATCTTATTTGTCGTTTTAGCTATTTTATTGCGTGTTTGGATACCAGCTTGAGATCACGAGGACCTCTACCGGACAAATCTCGAAGTTTTTGTTCAGTTTACCTCCCCTTATGTGATTCCGAAAGCTTTTTCTTCTTTCTTTCTTTTCGGTAACAAAAAATAAAAAGGAAAAGGTAACCCGAACCCCTCTCCTCTTAAAACTATTCCCGCCCTACCTGGAAACGAAAACCCACGTGAGACGGTTACAAATGACTGCAAGGCACTCGGCACTCTGGTGGCCAATCATGTCAACGAACCGATCGTCAGCTGTTTATGGTTTGAGCCAATTTGAAAAACGCGTTTTGCCTGCCTCTCCCTTGAAAAGGAGAAAACAGCCAGATTTGTATGATCGGAAAGAATATAGATGCCGACAAAGATTTTTGTTTCCTGTAGTTGTATTTTTCTTGTCTTTCTTTTTCTCTGATGAAAGTCGTTTGAGGAAATAAAATAAAATAAAAACAAAATGTGCGAATCAAATAATAAATCCAAGGTCTGTGTAAATTTATTTCTTCCTGTTTGATCTTGAGTTTGAAGCAACTGAAAAAATGAAGATAATCAAAATTTACTTTTATGCATTGAAAACTTTTAAATACAGTCTGTGTGGACAATTTACAATAATACTAATAGAAGCAAGAAAGAACTAGAAAAATACAAGTTCAGGGTCTATTCTCGCATTTGCTGGTGAAACTATGGGGAATACCGTAGGCGAAAACTTCGGTCATGATGCAGGACGGTAGCCAGCCCAAAAATTTAGGGGGTGGCCGATTGAAGTTAGGGGGGGGGCTGATCAAACAATATTATAGTTCATCACCATATTATAGTCATTTGCAAGCCTACACTGAAAATTTTAGGGGGGCGCCCCCATAGACCCCCTGGATTCGGGCCTGTCATGATGGTAGGCCGCCGGATTCTAACATGGAACGTCCAAATTACAAAGCAAGAACGCTAACCACTTACTTATGTACGCTGGGTTACGTTGAGAAGGAGTGCGGGCTTATGCTCTTCGAAGTTTCATGTTTCTAATACTCAATTCGGTATGAAAATATGCAATTCATTACACAATATATATCCCAATAATAAACACGGTTTCAAAGTTGTTATATTTCACCGTTCGTGGACCTCTCGTGACGCAGAAAAGATCTGATAACTTCTAGATTAAATCATGAAATAAAGTCCGGACATAAATTCTCTACATAAATTTAATATTCGACACACGAACAAGTTTTCGATAACTGAGACGTGAAAGAATTGGGAGCAACTGGATTGCGCACACTATAGATCCCGAATTGCGCACAAATCTCTGTTGGTCTTTCTGAACACAGATTTTTGCCCAACGTTGCCACAATGCTAGATTTAAAATCTGTGCGCAAAGAAGGTTTTCCTTCAGACTAGGATAGAAACAGAAATTAGAAATAAAATTCATATTATATTGAGGATTAACTAAATATAATTTGGTCAATAGATACAAGAAGTCATGATACCTCCAAATTTACAATCCAAAAGTTAAAATTTTCTTGTCTCATAATCTGAAGCCCTTCGGAGTTCTAGCACCTATATTTAAGTACCAAAGTAGCGTCTTCATTATTCGATTAAAAAAGAACCAATAAAGCTTTTTACTTTTTTTTTTTTTTATCAAGTCTAGAGGCACTGTAGAACACGCTACGTATGGATTCACGCCTTCCTGCGTCGAGACATACGAGGTGATGACATCATAACTTTCAAAAAAAATATTTTTGTTAGGCCTATTTTCATTATTTTTTGGCGGGCTTACTTTCGCACCTAGAAGATTGAAATTTTGTACAAACATTCAGTCCACCGAGTACTATTTATTAGATTTTTTCGGATCTCTGCGTTAGCACTTGGTGGATCCCTTTTTTTTTCGCGATTTTCCCGCCTGAGATACATGATGGAGACATGTGAAAGGTCCATTTGAAAGGCAGTTTTATTCTGAAGATAATAAAGGGCAAACTATGATAAATAGGGATGTCTCAGGAAATGTTCTGCCTGAGATCAAGGTATTTTACAGTAATCTGGGGTATTGTGGGGATTATTGATATTTTCCCCGCCCTGACTGTTCAAGATAAAAGCTTGAAATTTTGTACAGGCATTTAATACACCCCTTAGTGTTTTCCAGTTGAGTTTTAGATCTCTGCATTAGCACAGTGGGGGTCCAGAGGGGCTCATTTTTTTAAAAGAAATATTTTCAAAGAAAAATCCCGATTTCTCTCAAAATTTCCCGCCTCAGGGTCATGATAAGGAGATGTGAATGGTACCATTTGAAAGGTTGCTCTATTGTAAAAAGAAAACGAGGTATGAACCATGATCCTATGATAAATGAGGATGATGCTGTAGCCGCTTGACTGAAAGTCTCTAACTTACCTTAAGCCGGAATCTATAAGGGTTAAGCATTTCATACTGTTTCAATACTATAATGTTATGTTTCTTTAAATCTTCCCTTTTTTGTGTATTGGTATATCCTTTCGTAATTGATCTTAATTTCAATTTTGTTTCTGATTGTATCTTCAACAAAGAAGAGATCACTTGATAAATATCTGGACCAAGTGAATAGAATTATTAATTGTAATGTTTGTGAAATGTTTCCGCCCTATTTTCGTTCGAGGAGCTACTGAGGGTTCTGAAGCCCATATTCTAGGTGGAAACCTAAATAAAACAAAGCAAACATTTATGATGACATTCTTAATGTTAATAATAATAATAATAATAATAATAATAATAATAATAATAATAATAATAATAATAATAATAATAATAATAATAGTAATATAGTATATATACATACTTTCCACTACTAGCCAAGTATTATGGAAAAATTAGAAAATTAAAAAAAGTGAATAATTTTCTCCGTTGTCGTAAAGTTTTGCTTTGGTAAATTTATTAAGGTCTGTCGTTAACGTCTGGTCATACTGTACAGGGTGTCCGAGAAGTCCTTCCCTGATTACAGAAATTGACAACTCAGGCTAGAAATAAGATAGAAATATGAAACTGGTGTTGAATTGTTTACAAACTATAGGGTATAAAAGTTTTTGTCTGTGTTAGTTTTTTTCTGTTTTACCAAGTCTCAATTTTTTTGTTTTAGGTTTGTAGTAGGGTCTACGTAAGTAAGAAGCCTATCACGTATGAGGACGATAATGGTTATCTCAGACGAATTGCCTTTTCCGACGAAGCGACATTCTTTGTCAGTGGAGTAGTGAATCGCCATAATGTACGCATTTGGGGTTCAGAACCCCCCAGGGAGGTCAGGGAATTCACCAGAGGCAGTCCAAAGGTGAATGTTTGGTGCGCGTTATTGCACGATCGAATTATCGGGCCATTCTTCTTCGCTGAGGATACCATCACATCTGCAGTGTACCTGGATATGTTGCAGCTGTATGCTGTTCCTCAGCTGCTTCAGTATCGCCCCGATGTCGTTTTTCAGCAAGACGGTGCACCACCTCATTGGGGTTTGGACGTCCGTGCCTATCTCGATAGGACATTTCCTGGGCGATTGATTGGTCGTGATGGACCAACAGCTTGGCCTCCACGCTCTCCTGACATAACCCCATTAGACTTCTTTTTATGGGGTTATGTCAAGGATGAGGTCTACCGAACACGTGTACCAGATCTTGAAACCCTGCAGCAACGAATAACCACAGTCGTTGCATCGATCCCTCCAGTGATGTTGGCTAATGTGTGGATGGAAATTGAATATCGCCTAGATGTGCTACGTGCTACCAAGGGTGCTCATGTGGAAGTGTACTGATGTGACCAAAACTTTTATAGTTTGTAAACAATTCAACACCAGTTTCATATTCATCTTATTTCTAGCCTGAGTTATCAATTTCTGTAATCAGGGAAGGACTTCTCGGACACCGTGTAATAGGATACTTGTTACAATAATATATGCGATACAATGAACTTAAATTACAATATTATTAGTATAATACAACGATGTGAGTAAACTACTTCCTCATACTAATTACACTGCATTCCAATATAATCCTTGCAAAATTACACGATTTACTTATTAATAATATGGAATCTGTCAATATATATCTTAACTCACCTTCCTAAATCTAGTTAGAATATATAATTACAAACAGTATTATGTAACTACCTGCTAGTTTTATTACATACACTACGACTATGCATAGTAAATGCTATCATTGTTCGTACCTAATGTTACTCGCACAAGTTAGGACGATAATCTTAGCTTCTTCATTTATAAATAGTAAGTTTTCTCCATCATAACTAAACTCAACTTCTCTTTCAATCACTTATTGAAGCAGCCTCTGTAATATTTCTCGGAAGAACTGGTGTGAGATCTTTTTTTTTTTTTTTTTTTTTTGGATGCAATATATAGCTTCTCTATCCTTATGTGTTAATTCCTCTGTATTTTCTAAATTAGCTCAATCCTAGTAATTTTATTCGACCCTTGGTTCTGGTATTCCGCTGCTCTTTTCTTACAGATTTACATAACAGAAGAGAAAATATTTTCCATCTGACAACATTGCTTAATTTTTCTGTGCGCAATCCTGTACATAATGACAGCTTGTCAATGACTTATCAGATAGTCAACTGATAAAACTGGAAAAGTGTGCGCAATCTCATTGCAGCCAAAGAATTATCCAAGAATCGAGACGATTTATCTTGTCTTTTCTCTCTTGTCTTTTCTCGTCTCGTGGACAACTCTCGACAGAAATCCAAGTGGTTCGGAACCAGCGTTAAGAGGCCCCATCACGGCGAAATTAAAATACCTCCAATTTTAAAGTAATTATGTGATAATTTCAAATAGATAAAAGATAATCGAAAAGTGGAACAAGAGCTCGCTGGACAATATTGTTTTACATGAGATACCGTTATCACGACTCACTTATCTGCTTTCGATTTCCAGCCATTTAGGAAACCGAAATTTATTTCCGTGTTTATAAATGCTGCAAACGGAAAGCTACTAGGCGACTCGTAATAACGGTACCTCATGCAAAATAATGTTGTCTAGCGCGGTCTTGTCCCACATTTCGATTATATTTTTATATATTTGAAGATATCACATAATTACCTTAAAGTTAGCGGTGTATTAAATTCGCAATGATTAGGCCTCTTAATATGTAGATCCTATCTCATATATCCGTGGTGTTGAAAAGGGATCAATCAAGACGGAGCTCTTCTAATACAGATATACTTTCCGAGACGAGACATTATTTTCACGACACCTTTTCGAATCGAGACAGCCACAACTCATGTCTCCTCGGCATCCCTATACATTGTTGGTAGGTTGATGAATAGGTTCAATTCCCTTTCCAGCATCGATAGTAAGTGATACATGGGCGATCTGAATTATAAATTAACTCCCTCAGGGAATCGAACGCGAGGTATAGAGGAACAATTTCCAATTGGTGTAGGAGACCAGTATTCGATTCCTGATGAGAGTCTGTATGTTTTTCATTCAAGTTAAGCTATAGATTTTCGTTTCATTCAACTTCGGTGCTGATAAAGAACATTTATATTGTAACCACCCTTCCTTATATTTGCATTTAAGCCCTGGAGCGTTTAGTATGAGTAAAACTTACTGCATATAATATCTGTACTTCACGATACGGGATATAGATCAAGAAATTAAGGTGGAATTCGAGAATCGAACCCGGAACCTCGCGCACCAAAGGCGGCCGCACTAGTCACTAGTTACTGCGGAGACGGTTAGTATAGAAACGTATCGAGTACGTTGAACAAACACGTAGGTAGAGGTATCTCATTCCATTTCACCACGGCTTACCTTTGCTATGTGTTACATTTTTTTCCCTCCCCCCGGCGTCTCAAAGAAGAAAGTTCCAAGGTATTTTACTGTCATTCTATGTGTGTGTGTGTGTGTGTCTTTGTGTACGCTTGTTCACTTTCTTGGATCTTGAAACACTCGAAACCTTCTCTCTTCGTAGCTGTCTCTTCTTTCCTCTTTTTCTCTCTTCCTCTTTCTCTCTCTCTTTCTTTCATGCTCTCTCCTCTCTTTCTCTTGCGAATTCCACGTAATGAATACTTGGCTTTGGTTCCAGAGGAACTCAACTTGATAGATATATGGCCCTTTAGCCAAGACAACGCTACAACCAAAACTGTTTCGAATAACTTCGGGCAAAGACTCAAGATAGAAAAAAAAAAGATCTAAAAAAGAAACAAAGAAAGAAAAAAATAGAATATTTTGGTTTCCTTGGCTTCTTTTTTTTTCTGTTGCTCTAATTTCGATTATCCTTTTTTTATGTTTCCCTTTTCCCTCTGCCGATGTCTGTTTCTTTTAGTTTCTCCTATGGTTTCTGCAACAAAATTCATTTATTCGAAATGTATTCCATGCTGCCATATCTCAAAGACCCTCGGCTACGTCATAATATTTGGATGGTATGCGATTAGCACCTTGGTCTCTGTTACCAATACTATATAACTGCTCGTGGGTCAGCACTTCTTATTTAGGGGTGCTCATATCCCACAAGGTTCAGGGTGCCCTGCTAAAGTCTGCTGACTTGACCTTTACAAAACCTATATAAACTTTTTAAAAAAAAATCAATGGTTTAGATCTTCAGATTCCTCCACTGTTCTGAGGACACGTCCTCCCAGATTAAAGCATGAGTCCTTGTATAAATCATACACATATTTTTTAAGGTAGAAAAATTCAGTTTCTACTTGGTTTAAATCTAAATTTTCCTTGCTCCTTTAAAATTTCCATGACGCAATTTGAGTAATAAACCTCCAGCCTCTTGGGCACTCCTGTCTTAATTCAAAGCTCCTCACTGCTTGAACCATAGTCCAAGAATCCTGCCTAAGCCAAGCTTTAGCCCATTTTTTACCTAATAGTGGGCCACTAAGCCAGTAAAGAGATAGGCAACCCAGTTTATCTTAGATGGAAAGCTGGAATTTAAGGAGACGGAATGGAGGATTATAGATACAACGTATAAAATAACTGAACAGGATCGGCTCCTTACTACAATCACAAAGTCATGTGCTTTCCCAATTAATACAAAAAAAATAGTTCATAAAAAAAACATTATGGACATTCGTTCCTATGTACGAATGAGAACTGACTGAACGACAATAATTTAAGCAGTGTTTGTAACTTCAATTGTTTTCCTCTTCTTGAATATATTGGATTTATGTTGAGTAAAGTATGTAAAATTAAGGTAAATTATTCTGTACAGACAAACAAAACAAAAAGGATATATGATTATGCAATGGCAAATTCGTCATTTTCCTTGTAACATTTGTAACCTCGCATAAGAATACCTTCAAAGTGCGAAATCACTGAAGGTTCCGAACTCGGAAGTCCATTTAGCGAGAGGGGGAAGGTGCAAAGTCGATTTCATCGCCATTGCCTCTTATAGAATTCTAGAGCCGCTTCTGGAATTGAGTACTTATGATTTTATTTCACAGGCATTCACTTCTACACGTCAATTAATATTAAACCCCTCTGATTTATAACATGGAATTATATTCTTCACAAAAGTTGTTAAACACGAAAATCTACCACCCTCCCCTTTCCCTTTAAGATATTTAAATCTGGACCACGTGCACCAAGGACAGGCAAAATAATAGAACTAAATGACGGCCTAGATAGGAAAAGACATGTATCTCATCACTTAGAAGATTTCGAAGTGGTACTATTCGGTTCTAATTAGTGCTGGGTACAAAAATCTGTTTTTTTTTGGTTTCCGGTTTTTTTTCTTAGAAAAAACGAAACCGGTTTTTGAAAATTTTCAAAAATCGGTATTTCGCCGAAACCGGCTTTCATCGAAATCAGTTTCGGTTTTTAACCGGATCCGGTTCGGTTTTCTTCAAAACTAGTTCCAGTTTTCTTCAAACCCGAATTCAATTTTTCCAAAACTGGTTCTTTTTCTAACCAGAATAGTGCTTCGTTGTTCTCCGGAAACCGATTCCGTTTCCACAGAAATAGTTTTATGTGTTTTCCAAAACAGTTTTTGGAGAAAACCGAAATATCGGTTTTACGGGTTTGATTTTCTAGAAACCGGTTTCCGGTCTTTATAAAAACCGGTTTTGCCCATCCCTAGTTCTAATCTGGGTTTGTTTTGACTCTGAGTAAGATAATTGGTGTTCTGAGTACGGAACGGAAGAAAAGATTAAATATAAATAATACAGACATTATCCAGTCAAGAAGAAAGAATAAGAGAGTGTCACGAATGTTTGTCAACATACAGAAAATTAAAAGAGTAACGTTTTTCTTTCTACATATGAGTACAAAGCTGAATGTTCGTTTGTTTCTCCCGTGAACTAATTCACTCCGTCGCATCGGCGTATTTCTAAACTGGCGTATTTCTTTTAAGTAACTGCAGGGAACAGATCGTAGGCAAATTACGATTTATATAAATATGTACTAACAGTATACCGGTTCCTCCGCACGGGGAGAATGCATTTCATTTTGGACATAAAGGATAGAATTTGGATTTAAACGGCACCCGAAGTGTCACTGTTCATCTCAACGACCCCGAGAACCATGGATTCGACACTAATATCCGTCATTTTCGATCATTTTATATATCTCCTCGCACCCCCCAAGTTGCGGGGCTGAATTTGGATTTAAACGGCATCGGAAGTGTCACTGTTCATCTCAGCTAACCCGAAAACTATGGATTCGACACTAATGTCAGTCATTTTCGATCATTTTTATATATACACTCCCTCCCTCTCCTAAGTTGCACCGTCAAAATGAAATTATAAAAACCATTCCAGACTCAAACATCATCTATGTTGAAAATTTGATCAAGATCGATCAGGTAATTCAAGAGGTAATGACGTCACAAACATAGTGACTTTCATTCTTATATGTATATAGATTATCATGCAAGAAGTAGAAAGAAAAAGATGTATATTCCGTCTTTATTAAACTAAAATTATCTAGTGCACTGAGAAAAAATATATATTGAATTACGGACTCATTTCTTGGCCTTAAAAAGCATGACGGAACGCAAAAACAGTCTAAAATTAGAATCAATACCTAAATCTTTTTACCAACAAGGCTTAACGACATTAATCTGTGAAAATTAAATAGGAAAAAAAATCTGTAACAAGTGAACCAGGTTCTACGTCTTGTCTCGATGTCTTCCGAGGTCATTTTAATTAGCTGCTCGAAAAGATGCAACCAACGTTTGAACAATCAAAAGATACATAGTGCCAACAGATCTTGAAAGATTTTACTGTTTCGCAGCTTGAACAATTCTTCTCACTAGAGAAGCTGTAAATATCCGAAACTAATTAGGATTGAGAGCGTTTACACATTTTCCAAGTTCGCTAATTGCTTTTGGGCTCTTATTGGTAGCGCCCTTTGTATTCTGTCACATACAGAAACAATTTTAGGCTTAGGACGGACTTCTTAAAATAAAATTTGCATATTTCAGTTTCTATCAGGAACCGACAAAGAACATGAACCATATACGTAAAGATGCAACAGAGGACACTTATTCAACGTACTGAACTTCGTTAGTATTTCTTAAGAGTCTTCATCCCGGCGAAATTAAAATACCGCTAATTTTACATTAATTATGTGATATCTTCAAATAGATAAAAGATAATCGAAATATGGAACAAGAGCGCCCTAGACAATATCATTTTACATGAGAAACCGTTATCACGACTCACTTATCTGCTTTCGATTTCAAGCCATTTTGAAAATCGGCATTTATTTTCGCGTTTCTAAACAACTGAAAACGGAAAGCCACTAGGTGACTTGTGATAACGGTACCTCACCAAAATAATATTGTCTAGGGTGCTCTTGTTCCACATTTCAATTATCTTTTATCTATTTGAAGATATCACATAATTACTGTAAAATTAGCGGTATTTTAATTTCGCCGGGATGAGGCCTCTTAAGTTTAAAAAGCATTTCATGCTCTAGATACTACTCTGAATTATTCGTTTAATATGAATAAAATCGTTTTTAAAGTAAACCATCTAAAAAGGAACTTACCCCTCAAGAGTAGCTAAACTAACCCCTCCGGATTTTCCCTCCCAGGTAAATGGCACAGTATATTACCTAGGTATATCCTTGGTACGACTCATAAAATGCTTCGTGTTGAATATTGTACAGTATGGGTCAGAAACATGGACATTACGCAAAAATGATGAAAAACGACTGTAAGCTTTCGAAATGTGTGTGTGGAGAAGAATGGAGAGAATTAGCTGGATCGAACGGAAAACGAATGAGATGGTGTTAGAAATGGTGAGGGAGAAACGAATAATTTTAGATATTATTAAGAAGAGGAAGAGAAACTGGTTGGGAACTGCCTGAGAAGAAATTGTATCATGAGGGACGTGCTAGAGGGATGGTGGCGGACCTCAAGAAAACCCACAAATAATATTGTCTACTACAAATTCATATAGCCTGAAATCGTACCAAGAACCCCTCCCACCACACTAAAAAAAATCCGTTATCCTGACAGCGATATATTGTACAAATATACGGAATCCGCATATTTATTACATAAATCAGTACGGAGAATACGTTATCCATATGCTACATACTTTTCCCGTTTAGATGTTACATCATGCCGTTGCAGGATGTATGACATCTAACAGTCTTGCAGATATTACATACGTATACGTGTGTTATATACGTCAGCTATATGTTACATACGTCCATCTGTATGTGAGATCCTGACCGCCAATATACAGTTCTTCGTTCGCACGGGAAAGTACGTTTATTAAGGAACACTTGTACGGAAAATACGTGTAAAATATACTTTTTCAGATATACTATACGTTTGCTGTACCTTAAGTCTAAAAACTACAGATTTTCACATGTAACCTACGTTTTTATGTACGCCACATAATATTTTTTTAGTGTAGAGATAAGTGTTTTCTTGTGGTTCTAACTATTATCCACATTACTTGGCGTTGAACTCGGCCAATAAACAAACAATTTGCTTCACTATATGTTTCACCATAAATTTCGTATTTAAAAAATCCTATTTTTTGGAGGTATGGATTAGCATACGGTAACTATGTACTATGCACTATCACTTCGAAAATTATAGTATGAAATAAGTGTGAACTTCCTGTAGAGGCTAAAAGCAAGAAATAACAAATATACATCTTAATACTTTTAATAAGAGGAGAGTAATAAACAATTTGTTATTACAAATTGTTGTACACAAACATAATGTCTTTATTTTAATTTGTAAAAAGAGAACGTTGTCACACACTTTAAACAAAACACTATAAAACAAAGAACGTACACAACCAGGACATCTATTAAGGAAGAGGTCATCTTTGTAATTCATAATTTAAAATCAAATTATAAAACATTCACCGTTTTTTTAATGTGAAAATTACAATATTTTACTATTCTGAATTGAAGTACCTGTAAAAATAGTGCAATTATGTAAAATGTTTATTTTATGGAGACAACCTTAAAGTCTCCAAAAGATAAATTGTGTTACATTTATCTTAAAAATAAATAATAACATATTGTTCCCCAAGCTTATTTAAACATTTATAGAACCGGAAGAATAAATCAAAATAGCGTATTAGCTAGTATAGAATATATCTACATATAATGTAAAATGGCGAGAACACTAATTTTATCTATTCTGTATTTTATTCTTATACATGAAAAGGCGATGTTAATTAGTGGGAAATAACAGACGAATTCATTACAGTAGTGTAATAAAAGCACTGTGTTTTTAAATAACAACAATAATAATAATGTATTGTGAGACCGTGACAACACAAAACGAATGTTTACAACATAGAAATCTAATTTTTAAGTGTATATATTTGCTTGTCTAACAAGTTGAAACAACTTTCTTACAAAAATGCAAATATTATTCTTTTACATATATGAAATGCCCGTTCTTCGCATGTAATTATGGAAAATATTTGACTTGTTTTCCTCCTTAGGAACCGCATTTTAATAAAAGGGGAATAATAAAAATCCATAAGATTCTCCACTTTTACCACAAATTTTGAAACACGCTACCCCTCTAGGACTCGCCTTTCAATCAATGTCATATTATAAAAAGCTTGAGGTAGATATAGGGCCGGCTCTAGGCAATTTGCTACCCCGTGCAATAGCATTATTTTATACCGCCCCTTTCTCCAGAAAGAACAAATCTTAAAGCCATGATTTTAAGTATGCTACCTTATCATGAACAATGAAGAGGGAGGGAAAAAGCACTCGCACTCAGAAAGATTTAAACACTACAAATACAATCTCGTTGTGTCTGATTTTTCTTTAAATAATAATCCATCATTTTAGTGAAAGATAAAGCAAACACACCAGCAGAGGGAAGATGCTAACCCTTTTTATACAATTCAATATCGAGCTACAACCTCAATATATCAGTTTGCAATTCCACTGCAACTAGCTCTTTTATCTTTATTTCTTGATTTTCCTTCTACATCTGTTAAAAAATTTTTAAAAATTGTTTCCACTTTCAGAGATAAAGAACTTGTTTCTGACAAAGACAAGACTAGTTTTCATATCAAAACTGTGATAACTAAATGGAACAGGTGTTCACTACTGTTCGAGAATTGAGCTCTTGTATTTAACAACAATCAAGCAATTCATGCTGGGATTTCTTTGACCATTTGCTTTAGCATTGTCCACGTGACCTTAAGGTAATGCGATAAAAAAGGATTTATGAATGTAGTATTCAAATAGAAGATCAGCTCACAAGTGTTAGTAAGTTTAACTACTATCAACATGAAGTCTGTTTCCAACACGAAATACTTATTTTAAATAATATAGTTATGCCAGATTTTGTTGTTTCGTGCAAATGCAAGTGTTGCACATATGGTAGAACCAACCCTGGGTAGATACTAAATTTCAAAATGCATTTCAGACGGATCAGACGTCTTCCCAACCCCGAATGTCCACACTATCTCCGTCATTTTGGGCATTTTACTTTTCATTTTTGTCACCCCACCCTCCAATACCCCTGAATTTGGACTTAAACGGCATCAGAAATGTTTCTATTCATCTCAGCGACCCCGAAAACAATGGATTCGAAACTAATATCAGTAGTTTCGGATTATCTTCACATGTCAGCCACTTTCCCATTTCCTAGTGGTGCTAGGGTTGTGTTACCCTATCAGTAATGCTTTTCAGGTTGTAAGTCATGTGTGTACGGAGTTCGGTAAAAATTGTTTTAGGTTTACCTGAGTAATCTTGGAACATACATACATACATTACATGCAATTACATGGAATACTAGTTACATTTCCAAACTATGCTAGACATAATTATGATATTAGAAATTCTATAGAACAAATCTATTCGTCTGCCTGTAGGATAAGAGCAACATTGGTCAGAAATGGCCCGAAATTGTTCTTTGAGATGGACCCAGCGTTCCGAGTATAATTCCTATCTCCAACTTTACCCCTATCCCTATATTGAAGTCGAAAGTGGTAGTGAGGAGCGCTCAACTCTGTTGCAAGGGATGCTTGGTTCGGTCCCAGATCAGGCCCCAGATTACGTTTATATTTCCATCTTAGGGAAATATATTTTGTTTAGATGATTGAGCTATAATAACATCTTAAGTTGCTTTAAGATTTTTTTTTCGAAAATGATACGGTGGGGTCATTTCATACTTCACAAGTTAAGTTGAGGGCAGTGGCGTATTTAAGGAGGGGTTCCGGGCTTCGGTCCCCCCGAATTTTCATTTACTATTTTAAAATAAATGAAATATCTTGCAGGATTTTCATACTTTCAGGAATAATGTTAGCAAAGCCCTCCCGAAACAAAATCGTAAATATGCCACTGGTTCGGGGGATAAAATTTCACACGACTAAAAGCCTTTTAAAATACGTATTATTTCTGGGGACACCAATAGTACATATTTTACTGAAATAAGCTCAGATCAAACTTTCGCATAAGTCACTTCTTTTTCTGCTGGGGGAGGGGGTATTAACCTGTTCCATGCTTCATTTATATATTCATGTTAGCAGGGGAGGATCCAGGATATGATCAAGGGAGGGGCTAAACCATATTTTGCCGTTTTATCCAGTGTAAAGCAGGATTGAAGCCCATTTTATCCAGTGTATATCAGAGCATCAAGGGGGGGGGGCTGTAGCCCCTATAGCCCCCCTTGGATCCGCCACTGCATGTTGGTATCGTAGAGTAAGAAAAGTTTCTCTTGATATAGGTCTTCCTCGAACTGATGTCGGGGGTCCAGCTGACCATTCGGATACGCACTTAAGTACTAATGTCGTGTGATTACTACATGAGTTTACTGTACATGTGGTTTCGGGCTCAATTCCCGTTGATAGAACATTTGGCTCAAATCCTATGTTTAAACTGTAAAAGTCTAATCTCGTATAGACTTAATAAAACAGGGAGTACCAATGTACAGAAAATTAATCAGCTATTTCCGCAGTTTTCAATTACTTTGTCAGGTCTTGTCAACGCATTTAAGGAATTAAAGATGGGTGCTGCTTTGTACATTATAGAGAGAGAAAAAAATAATTTCCAGCTGAGAATACAAATGAATTGCGGAAATCACTCAATTACCGTTTCCGCTATCACTCTGTAACACACGCACACGGATTAATATACAGGACAAATATATATCCAGGTCTCTTCAGAGCATTGTTTCAATTTGTACCTTGATAGACCACACGCAGCTTTTAAACACATGTTTATTTTGGGGAGATGTAAATTGAAAAGCAGCGATGTGTAATATAATAGCTCTCTCTCTGTCTCTCTCTCTCTCTCTCTCTCTGTGTGTGTGTGTGTGTGTGTCTGTATGTGTGTCTTTTTTTCTCTTTTCTTTCTTTTTCTCCTCTATGTGAAATGAGATTTTAACTGTTAATAGTGCCAGACGCTATCCGTTCTATTCCACATGTAGAAACAATGTATGTATTCCCAGAGGACACGTTATCTTACCGTTTCTCAAACTTTTCCAAGTGGGGATCAACTTATGTTCAACAGAGTAGTCTTCTCTTGTCCAATTTGAAAGTATATATACATATACAGGATGATTACAATTAAAGCCCCACTTTCAAAATGCTGTAAAAAAAATAAAATAAAATAAAAAAGAATAGTGGTCAGAATGACTTCAAATTTGCGCTGAAGATACTTGAAGAAGGGAGAAACGGTAGGGCATAAGAAAAAAATAAGTTCCAAAGTGAATCAATAGATGGCGTTGTAATAACCGTTAATTAAAGACGGAATCATTATGTGTCTTTTATGCGGTTTTTGACCCAAGGATTATTAAAAACCGAATCATTATGTGTTGTTTATGGGATTTTTGACCTATAATTAAGAAAAAAAACTAATTTTTCTCATCCACCACGACCTTACCGTGGTGGATGGGCCTTCCACTAACAGTGCAACAACTGATGAATGATCTGGAAGTCATTTTTTTTCGTCACAAAACCGAAACAATCATGCACATTGAACAGTACAATTGGTTTAATGTGCAACGCATCCTAAAACCGTCGTTTTTCGATTCAAAATGTCATTTGTAGCCGAATCCACTTTCCTTATGCCGCTTACAGTGACATTTTCTACACTTTGGAACTTGTTTTCTTCTTATGCCATACCGTTTCCCCTTTCTTCAATTATATTCAGTTCAAATTTGAAGTCATTCTGACCAGTGTTTTTTTTTTCTTCAGTATTTTGAAATTAGGACTTTATTATAATCATTCTGTATATTAATGTTTTGTATAGTATATTTTGCGAATCGTACTAATTCAATTCCCGTTACTTTTATACTGATACTTATAAAAGAAAAATGAAATGAAATCTTTGAGTTTAACGTCCCACGATTATCTCGTTTTAGGCCAAAGGAGAAGGATGATTAAGACCAGGGAATGATGATAGAAGAATTGGTGGAATGAGAAAGTGGAAGGGAACGGAAGTATCCAAAGAAAACCCACGGATACGATGTTGTCCACCACAAACTATCTTGGCCGGGAATCGAAGGGCTCCACGCATCAGAAGTAACCGCTCTACCACTGAGCCACCTTAAGAGTCTTCATCCCGGCGAAATTAAAATACCGCTAATTTTACAGTAATTATGTGATATCTTCAAATAGATAAAAGATGATCGAAATGTGGAACAAGATCTCGCTAGACAATATTATTTTACATGAGAAACCGTTATCACGACTCACTTATCTGCTTTCGATTTGCAGCCATTTTGAAAATCGGCATTTATTTTCGCGTTTGTAAAGAGCTGAAAACGGAAAGCCACTAGGTGACTTGTGATAACGGTACCTCACGCAAAATAATATTGTCTAGGGCGCTCTTGTTCCATATTTCAATTATCTTTTATATATCTGAAGATATCACATAATTACTGTAAAATTAGCGATATTTTAATTTCGCCGGGATGAAGACTCTTAAGAGATAGCGAGAAATAAATTTTTTGCATGATTTTAGTGTCCCAAGAACATGCTCCATATATGGTATAATCTCTCCATTATAACCAGAAATAGCAGATATGTGCACGTTCCGGTTTCAGTATTGTTTGCTACTAACTATTTTGCGTAACAGCCCTTTCTGTGTGCCTGAGATGCTACAACGCCATCTGTTAGCGACCAGTTGAACTACGTTCAGCCTAACGACGAACATGTGATCACCGCATTCCGTCGCGTTGTCTCTAACAGGCGTATCAGGAGGTCTCTAGACCCATCTTTTTATTCATGTGACTCCCCAGTTTGCCTCACGACGCTGGGTGGACGCCGAAAATTGGGAAGTTCCGACCGCGAATCCAAACGACCTAATCAGCGGATCTGTCCAATAAGTGCTGATCACGATAAGGGAAAATGAGAAATTGTTTCCTAATATGGATTCTTCAGTTTCAAACCGTCTTTGCTGATGGATTAGGGTTCAGTGGAATTTCAGCATCGACGCTATATAAGACGTGCTCCTACAGCATAACGTGCAATCGGAACCGCATGAGCTCCCTCCTGGAATCGAACGTGGGTCTTCTCCCACGAACAGGATTCCAACTCAGTAGCATCATTTAAGGTTTTGCTGGAAGAGCAGAGGTGCAAGCTTGTGCACCGACATAAAGAGTTTCACGTTTTTTTATTGGTTTGTGTACAATTTATTAAAAAGTACATGCCTCTCAAACTCGGAGGGCAATTTCCCCCTGGTCTCCTTTTTTCATGTGATTTGATTTTAGTTTAGCGTCCCTTTCAGCAACGAGGCTATCTGAGACGTGGATCTACATCATAACGTAGGATCCGAATCACATGAGCTCCACCAGGAATCGAACTCAGGTCCTCCACGCCAAATGTGCATACACTAACCGCTTAACCACGAGGGAGTTTCCTGCCCTCCCTAAATGACGCGCAAGTTATATCTTCGTCCTTATCTCTTCACGATATAACTAAAAGAAATTTCGTAAGATTTGTTTTCGTCTTATATTTATTGTGAAAACAAAGAAAACGGTGGGAATTTTACTCTTAAGAAATAAATTAACGCTTAAAACTTACTTATCTCCCAAAACGAGCTAGTTAACTAAAGAGTTTAGCAGTTTAATGTGTAAAATAAGGCTCAATGTCAGTTTAGTTTAATGTCATTTTAATTATTGCTTTTATTATCTTTGTCTCAATGAAAATATTATTTGTAGTTGTTTCCATTTGTGAACACGTAATCAAATAAATATCCAATCCTGTGAAACTTTTAACTGAACCTCAAAAGAAAAATAATAGCCAGACAGAGATGGGGAAGTACAAAAAGGTTTAAAAAACATAAGAAAAAGAACGTGGTCCTTCGTTGGCGCTTTTAATCTCGAGGCGAATCCTCGGGATTTCATGTGAACCTTTTCGGATTTCTTGGAGGGATTTCTTGCGCCCTTACGAAGAAACCAGCTCTTGCAGGATCACAGGAGCCGGAAGTTGGATGCCGTTCCCTCTTGGCTGCGTTCTGCTTGTTCTTATCCAATTGTGTTAGAAAGTGGCTGAATCCTTAAGTTTTCTACCACAAAAACAAGATGCAATGCCACGGTGTACCACGTGAAGGAGCTTTGGGTGCCCCTAACAGATTAGGCAACACTTCGTAATATAAAACATTGTTGGTTGCCTACATGATAGGGGTGGCGAAAATAATCTAACATATAAGAAACTGGAAATGGTTGATATCCAACGAATTTGATTCGTAACTCTTAACCCCTACATGCTGACTGCAATTGATGCTAACTACATGTTTCTTGATATTATGTTTCTCTCGAATGTACAGAGTAAATATATAAAGGAGTGTTTGGTAAACCAAACTTGTTAGTGATAACAGCTTTAGTTTAAGTTATCTAACTTAGCTAGAGGCGGAGTGGCTAGTAAGTAAGGCGTTTACCTACCGATTAGACTGCCTGAGTTTGATACCGAGTAGGGGCGGAAGTTATTATTTCGTTCCAATGCGGCCCAGGGGTTAACCCAACATCTGTAAAACGGATACTTGGGTAAACATGGGTGACAAAAGCGGTTGAAGCGTATAACCTCTATGTGCCGAAGTCCAGTAAGTAAGTTTGGAGCTTCACTTCCACTCAATCCTGGGATCTCTATGGTTTGTCCGTAATAGAGGGGTCTACTTTACCTAGCAAATTAGTTACACCATTATTATTATGTGTAAGCAGTACAACTGTAATTAAAAGTAGGTTCCTTTTCAATGTGAAATGAAAAAGACGATCTGAATTTCAAATCAAATGTCAAAATATAAATCAAACCCGTTGGTGCCTAAACCAGATCGATCAAGATTCCGTACGCCAACTTCATTGATTGGGTGGATCTACAACTTAACGAGATATCTACACGACGTATTTGCTCCCGTCAGGAGTCGAACCCGGATCTCCCGAGACGAACAAATGCACGCTAACCATATAGCCGCGAGGGAGCCCACATTAATTTCATGATGATGCATGATATGTTCTTTGGCTCCAATTGTCGTTACTTCTTGTTTTCTAGACAGAAGTTCTCTATCTTTTAATTTAGATTTATAGCTCTCTAATTACCTTATGAGTAAACATACCAATAATACTTGCGCCTAACCAAATAGAACATAGGAGCACACACAAAGAAGAGAAGGAGGAGGCGGAGAATACAATTGATGGATGATATTAAAACAGAAAAATCGTACGTGAAGACGAATAGGTTAGAGGAAGACCGTGGAACACGGAAGCTTCTCAATTGCGGCAATGTGACATTCCAATAATGGCAGAATACCTATGATGATGATGATGATATAGATCTCGGACCACAGTTTGAGCAATGCTTGCTTAAATGGAAAGATAAAGCAATACTGAAAAAAAAAACAAGTCAACTTTAAATTGTTCCACCCACCGCTAACATCCCTCTTCTTTTCGTCCAATGATTCGAATGTGTGCTTGTTAAGTACTGGGGTGATGTAAGAAACTAACCACGAATGTAAAGTGTTTTAAACTACTCACACACACATATATATATATACATACACATGGTCAAAAGCTCTTCCTAAGAGCTACCGCGTGCGGCCCTTTTCCATCATCATCTTGAGTTGATGCAGCCACTGATCGTTCAGCAAATTTTTTCCATTTCCTCTTGTTTAAATGTGTTCAAGTGCTTCTCATTTCTAGCCATCTTGGTCTCTTTGGCGGAAGCCTTTGATCATTTAGAAAGACTAGATTCTATCTTTGTTTCTTACGGCTAGAATATAATTTTTTCTGGTCTTGTTAAATGCTGTTTAAGAGCAACGTCCAAAGCTGAGTTGAACAGTTTATTGATTTTAAAACTGAACATATTTCTGAGGCCTTATTTTCTTTAACTAGTGAGAGATATATGTACTTATTTTTGGCTTCAAAATCACATAATTGGCTCTGCTGTACATGTAATGACAAGTTCAGTCGCCACTTTCGCCGTAGTGACTCTAGAGAACTATGTTGCGAAGGAGGGGGCATGGTGGCTTAGTGGTAGAGCGCCTACATCTGGTGGGTGGGGTTCCTGGTTCGATCCCTTGCCAAGCAAGCTTGTGGTGTACAACATCATGCTCGTGGGTATTCTCGGGGTACTCCCGTTTCCTTCCACACTCTCATTCCACCAATTCTTCCTTAATCATTCACTTGCTTTAATCATCGTTCCCCTTAGGCTATCGATCATAATCGTGGGACGTTAAACTCAGTGCCGTACCGTGGAAGGGGGCGAGCGGGGCAACGGCCCCGGGCGCCGAAGTAAGGGGGGTGAAAAATTCGGAAGAGAAAAAAGGAAAAAAGATAGGAAAAATTGCTTGGAGTATATGTATGGGGGCGCCGTCGCATACTCTCCCTCCCGGGCGCTGACTTTCCACGCCACGGCCCTGGTTAAACTAAAAGATTTCATTTTTGTATTGCGAAAGTGTTCTGCAATCCAATCGTAAGTTGATCAATTGATTAAAATTTGACGTCCATTTTCACAACAATCTCTATACAATTTGTTTAGACAAATAAATGTTCTACAAAAATAAGAACTGAAAACATTACAGCATATTTCGTTGCAACAAGAAAAAAGTTTCGATTTGACTGTGGGCTAGTATAGAGCACCTAATTTAAATTTTTATTATTTCTGTCCCTTAATTTATTCGAGGAAAGGCGATAGTTTATTATTATTATTATTATTATTATTATTATTATTATTATTATTATTATTATTATTATTATTATTATTATTATTTAATCTTTCAGTTTAACGTTCCACGATTATGCCTATTAAATTAAGAGGGACGAATGATTATGGAAGAATTTGTGGAATAAGAATGTAGGAGGAAACGAGAGTACCTCGAGAAAACACGCGGACACGGTGTTGTTCACCACAAACTTGCTTGGTCGGGTATCGAACCAGGGACCCAACGCACCAGAGGTAAACGCTCTATCACTGAGCCACCGTGCCCTCAGTAAAAGCTTTTCATGTAAGCGAAATCAAGTTAGTCTCCCGTCTCAAAAATAAATAAATAAATAAGTAAATAAATAAATAAATAAGTAAATAAATAAATAAATAAATAAATAAATAATAATAATAATAATAATAATAATAATAATAATAATAATAATAATAATAATAATAATAATAATAAAGTCAGCTCTCTTGTCTTAATGATCTTGCTAGGGTCTATGTAATTTGATTAATGAAAATAGGATAATTTTAAATTAACAAGAAAAGTGTTAAATAAAGAAGTTAAGCCTGCCATAATTTTTTTTTTCATGAGAATACGGGACATCTTCAAGCTCCCCTCCCCCCCAACTTTCCAGCACAAAACATATTTTTGGAAACATTTTCACTGCATTATTTGAATTGGATACAAGGAAGTAGCGAACAATTCGTTCTCAGGAAACTTTATGCTTCTAGAGAACTCCTATGAATGTTTTGCATTTACACATGAGTATTATTATTATTATTATTATTATTATTATTATTATTATTATTATTATTATTATTTGAATATGCTATATTATTTAAGAATGTAGGAGACGAAAGAAAATTATACGCCTACAATGTCCTAAATAGACACAATAATGTGTTTTTTTTTTTTTCTAGCACAGTTGAACTTGACATCATATTTTATTTGTGACCTTTGATCTGTAATCCAATGAATTGTAGCTCTGGTTATAATCACTTTATCTTCCCTGAGCTTGTAGATGTAGAAGCACTTGAAGTCATCTTATGTTTGCTTGTTTTCTGAAGTTGAAGAATGTCCGAGTTTCCACCACGTACAATGAAAAAGTAGCATTGTAAATTTTGCAGTCAACTTCATAGTTCAATTTTGTTGCTTACAGAAAAGGGTATTTCGCCTTCAAATTGAAAAAAAAAAAAAAAAAAAAGCACTACCGTTTAGGCATTCTTGTCGACACAAAACTAGAACATTTCATTTGTATTATTAATAACAGCTTAGCTCGTGCACTTGATTGAAGATTGCAGCTCCCTTTTACTGCCAATGGACAACTGCAACTCTGCGTTGCAAGCCTACTAGCTTGCTTGCTATGAAATCGGAAAGAGTGGTGTGATAATTTGCACCAAGCTGTTTATGTCACAGCTTATTGTTGATTCACTAATAACAGGTTTGCCAACCAATATCAGAATTTTTTATTTTTTACATTTTGATAAGCTGATATTGAAAGCAGAAATGGGACGGGACTGAAATACGGGACATTTGCCTGTCCCGACTAAATTTACGGGTACGCGGGACATTCGGGTCCAAAATCGGGACTGTCCCGCTTTTTACGGGACGTATGGCAGGCTTAAAAGAAGTATATGGATTTAAACTAACGTTAGTAAAGAAACCAGCTCTCTCTAATGTATTGTTAACATTTATGTACCCGAGTGAAAAGACAAAATAGTACCAATTTAACACCCTAATTGTTATTAGAAGTAAAAGAAACAACAATTGAGCTTTTCTCTAAACTTCTTTTCCTCGATCCAAAAGAAAATACCGATCTTCAATTCTTAACAGAACACGTGACATAGTACTTGCAACTCTCGTATAATTAGTATAAAGTTGATCTAATTTCTTTCTTCTCTTAAAATTTCATCTAATTGTGAAGAAAAGTGTCATTCCATTTTAATAATTAGCGAGAACAATATAAAATTGAAGAGTATTTTTCGTTCTTTAGCACGTGTCATCTAGTAATTGTCTTGTCTTTTTTAATTCTTAATTCGATGCTATAAGAATTTTAATGGTCCTCTTTTTCTTTACAGACTCCACGTTTTCCTTTTAGAAACGTGTTCTCAGAACGACAGGGACAGACAAATAAATACTTTATTACAGATCCATAGCCACAACACTACGACACAACTGGAGGAAGGAAGGGGAGAACACACGAAGGAAAAAGACTTGGTTTGGTTTGGTTTGATTTAATTTAACGTCTCACGATTATGTCTGCTAGGCTAAAGGAGACGTGGACCTATTGATTAGTTGAAATAATTTGGGGGGAGCTAACTTCAGTTCATCTTGCACTCATATATTTTAGTTCATAAATGGTATTAAGAGGAAGTATGTGTGTCACTATAAGGCGCAGGTGTCCAAACACGCGTGCCCAGTTCTGAGAAGCGATCGCGAACCCGAATGAGCACGAGTCCGTTTAAGATTAGTGAGTGGGAGCCATGGGCGCCGATCCTAGGGGGCAGGGGGCCCGAGTCCCCCAAAGCTCATATGGGCCCCCTTATTGTATTTAAGAATATACAATATTTGGCATAATTTGAATGCAATTTGTCCTAAAATCCTCATATATGCCTTCTGCATCTGAATGGGCCCCCAAATTATAGAGAAATCGGCGCCTTTGGTGAGAGCCCGACTGAGTGCGAGCCCAGTGGGTTTCTGTCACCACGGCATGGCGCGTCCTCAGATTGCGGATTGAGGAGAAGGCCTCTAGATACAGAGGTTACCTGCGACTATACCGAATACGCAGTCGTGGACAGACGACAAGGAGTGGTCCTCCAGCTTGGGGGTTTGGGTAAGGCTAACAACCTCATCCTGTAAAAAAAAAAAAAAAAAAAAAAAAAGCACTTGTTCAGAAACATTCACAAAAGCCTCGGACAAGGACTGATAACTTGGCACGACCTCAGCAAAACAAAATGGACTCGAAAAGAAGTGGCAATACAGTACCCCGGTGCATCAACTATTTATTGATTTTCGGAAGGCTTATGACTCGGTTAGGAGAGAAACATTATACAACGTTCTTACAGAGCTTGGAACCGAAAAAGCTAATTAGATTAATAAGGTATGTTTAAATGAATCTCAAAGTAAAGTCCGGGTAGGAAAATTTTTGTCCACAAGCTTCCACGTCGAAAATGACTCGAAACAAGCAGATGCGTTGTCGCCATTATTATTCAACTTTGTTCTGGAATATGCTGTAAGGAAAATCAAAGATAGCAACCAGGGCCTAGAGTTGAACGGTGTTCATAGGAGAACAATAGAAAGAAATGCAGAGGCCTTATTAAACGCTTGCTGGGACATGGGTTTAGAAGTAAATCCAGAGAAAACTAAATACATGGAAGTATGTCCGGACCATAATATGGCAAATTATGGAGGCGTTACAATATAAAATTATACTTTTGATAAATGGATACTTTCAAATATCTAGGATCAATATTAACAGACGCAAATCATATTCACGAAGAAATTAAATGTTGACTAAAAGCAGGGAATTCGTGTTATTATTCTGTTCAAACTCTCTTGTCGTCGCGAATTCTATCGAGGAATTTGAAGCTTAAAATATATAAAGTGATAATCATGATTGTTGTTCTGTATGGTTGCGAAACATGGTCGTTTACTCTGCGGGAAGAACATAGACTGAAAGTATTTGAGAACGAGATCCTGAGACGAATGTTCAGATCCAAGAGGAACGGGAATGGAGAATGACGGAAACTTCATAACGAGGAACTACATAATTTATATGGTTTCCCAAACATTTTTAGGGCCATCAAGTTTCTTAGGTGGGCAGATCATGTAGCCAGGATGAAAGAAAGTAGAAATGCTTTCAAAGTCTTGACTGGAACGGAAAACGACCATTAGGAAGACCTAGTTGCAGATGGGAGGACAATATTAAGATGGACCTCGCAGAAATAGGAATACAAAATAGAAACTGGATCCAGTTGCCTAAGGATAGAAGTCTATGGAGAGCTTTTGCGAACCTCCGGGTTCCATAGGCCATAGAGTTAGTTAGTTAGAGTGCGAACCCGAGTGAGCGAGAGCCCAGTTGTGAGAAGTGATCGGGAGCCTGAGTGAGCATGAACCCAGTTACGATTAATGAATTGGAGCCCGAGTGAGCGAACCCAGTAGAGAGAAGATCACGAGTCCAGTTAAGATTAATGAATTGGAGCCCGAGTGAGCGAACCCAGTAGAGGGAAGTGCTCACTAACCCAGTTACGATTAATGGATTGGGGCCAAGTGAGCGAAGCCAGTCGAGAGAAGTGATCACGAGCCCAAGTAAGCGCGAGCCCAGTTAAGATTAGTGAGTGCGAGCGCGAGCCAGTGCAAAAATACCATCTATGCTGTTAGGCCTATTGTATGAAATTATTAGACGAATCAATAAATAATTGGGATTTAGAGGATCTTCTAATACTTCCTGTGAATTGTGGTACTCAACAGAAGTAGAAACGTCGACATTACGAGAAAAAAAAAGAGAAAACGATAGAAAACAGAATCTTTCAAAAGATGTATGGAGAAAATGAAGAAAATTTAGCTGGCTATAAATTAAGAACTTTTAGGAACAGTAGAGAAGAAAAGAATAAAATTTGACATAACTAAAAAGTGGAAATGAAATTAATTAAGTTATTGATTAAATAGAAAAATAATTTTACTGAACGTTACAGAAAGTATGGTAGAAGGAAAAAAGAGATAGGGTAGAAAAGGGTTACAAGCAATGGACAAAATTAGAAAGGATAATTTTGAAGTCGAAATGAGATTAGGAAGGCGATTATGTTGAGGCTGAATGGTAGGCTTTAACAGGCTCTATCACGGTGAAATTAAAATACCACAAATTTTATAGTAATTATATGATATCTTCAAATAGATAAAAGATAACCGAAAAGTGGAACAAAAGCTCACTAGATACTATTATTTTACATGAGATACCGTTATCACAACTGTCTTATCTGCTTTCGATTTCCACCCATTTAGATAATCGGCATTTATTTGCGCGTTTATACGGCCTAAATGGCTGCAAACGGAAAGCTATTGATGACTCGTGATAACGGTACCTCATGCAAAATAATATTGTCTATCGAAACTTTCTTGTTCCACATTTCGATTTTCTTTTATTTATTTGAAGATATCACATAATTATTGTAAAATTAGCGGTATTTTAATTTCGCAGTCATTAGGCTTCTTAACTGACAAGGCTAAAGGCTGGATTAAAAAAAAATACAGCATACGAAAAAGATAATATGAAGCACACCAAACGAAAGGAACTCGCAGATTTTCAGTTCGAAATACCAGGGAAAAAAAGATAATTCTGCGCAAACGCCACTGAATGGAAAGGTGAAAGAAAGGGACGAAGAAATGAAGGCGTGAGAGGAATAGCGAATGGGTCCCCGAGGTATCTTTGGCCCTCCCAAGAAGATGAACGAGTTTCCAATTGCTGTTAAAGCGACCTCCTCCCCCCCCCCCCCTTGAAACCCATTCCACTTTATTTTAAAATGTCACTTCAACGCGACCGCTACGCTTGTAAATCTGTACAACCAACCCTCGGGCTATTCACACATCAACTGAGCACGCGGCTTCTACAAACCCATTTCGTAATTTGATGATTGCGCTGACGACAATACATATATATTTATCACTTCAAATCGTTACGCTGTTGTCTTCGATTGATGAATCCGGTGAATCGATGAACATTCCTCTAAAACAAAAGATCAAATAAATGAAATTAAAATAATCACTTAACTGAGCAGGCGTAAGCTGATGGGGTCAACGTTGTTACTTCACAATCACGAGGTTCTGGGTTCAAATCAGCAGATCGGTTATTATGTCTGAGGTTTTTCCGTTTTTTTTTTTTCTCAGTTCCTTCTGGAAAATGCCTGGACGACACCTTAAAATAAAAATCCCGGCTAACTTACTTTCACTCATTTTCCTATTATTGTTGTGTCAATTGATAAAATTTCTAGTACAAATTGGTTCGCAGATTATATTAAAGTTTATTTGTTATACTAAAGAAATAGCAAAAAGCACAAACTTTCTCCTTCAATTACGATTCAATACCCCTAAGCGAAATTAGCGCTCAATGTTCTACTATTCAATGCCTCTACGCTTGATGTACTACGATTCAACGATCTAACGCTTGATGTGCTACGATTCAACGACCCTACGCTTCATGTACTACGATTTAACGCCCTCCGCTTGATGTACTACGATTTAATGCCCCTACGCTTGATGTAGTACAATTCAACGCCCCTACGCTTGATGTACTATGATTCAATGACCATACGCTTCATGTACTACGATTCAATGCATCTACGCTTGATGTACTACGATTCAATGCCTCTACGCTTGATGTACTACGATCAACGACCCTACGCTTCGTGTACTACAATTCAACGCCCC
>NW_027656378.1:0-70000 GCF_964235325.1 Thermobia domestica
CCCGCAGGAAATTGTTAATATAAAAACTCGATTTTTGAGTATTTTCTTGTAATTCTCTATAATACAACATAAGTCTCTCCATGCTTTCCCCCCGCACATAGCTAAAGAGAAGCTCTCCGATCGTTAGTTACAATGAAGGATTTATGATAGGGGCAAGTAAACCCTTAGATCTTGACCTTCGGGAAAAAAATTGGTTATGTTTTGTCGCGTACTATACATTGACTTTTCGCATGTTAAAATCTAATGGAAATGTCTGGTTCTGCTATGATGAGCCTTTGAGCCCTAAGCCAAAGAGTGCCTTATTTTAGTTTAATTCTGGAAAATTGTTGAACAACAACATAGTTACTCTTTCTTTCTCATACAATAATCAAATCTTGTAACAACATTAGAATATCCTGCACGCTTGGGGCCGCTGTGGCTCAATGGTAGCTTTTACCTGTGATGCATGGGGTCTCTGGTTCGATCCAAGTGAACTTTGTGGTGAACAAACACCGCGTGCGTGGGTTTCTTCGGAGATCTCCTGTTTCCTCCCACTTTCTTCATTCCACCATTTCTTTCATTTTTCATGATCCTTTAGTCTAGTCGACATAATTGTGGGACGTAAAAATCAAAGATTTCATTTCATTTTATATTCTGCAGGCCATAATCGTCTCTCTCTTGCAACTTAATTATTGCAAATGATTATTCCTATTAATGGAGACCGATAATATTTTTAAGACAATGGAATGACATTTTCCCCTCTTCTCCAAGAGAGGCTCTGCAAATAAAAATTATTATTGGAACACTATACACACTATTATTATCAGTGTATATATTTTTCTTCTAGTTCTGTTTATAAGAACATCTGTTTATAAGAGAGGAAAGGAGAAGTGTTTTTTCATTTCAGCATTTCTTGTTCTATTGTTATCATCTTATCCTCTGATAATTTACCCATACATATTGAACTTCGTTTTTGATTTTACACTATGTGCGTGGGTTTTCTTGGGTTCTCTCGTTTCCTCCCACTTTCTCCATTCCATCGTTTTATTCATTTTTCATCATCACCGTCTCCTTTATCCTAGCCGGCATAATCGTGGGACATAAAACTTATAAAGATTTCATTTTCAGATTTCGATGACATTATTATATTAATAAGTAAACACCCATTCAATTACCAACCCTGCCACCCCTTGCTATTTCAACAATATGTCTCAAGCCCGGCTGCCAAGAAGAAAAACAAACAGTACAACTGTTCAATAACATGCCAACTATAATAACACGTGTTATTTTCCTCACCAATACAAGCAAATGTAAATAAGTGTTTTTAAATACATAGCGTTATTATGAAAGTTCTAATTTATTATTTAGGCATATTTAAATACACTCTATACTTCCGTGTGCGGGGGCTGATGGTGGAAGACGGAACACCAACATTCACCCGTACTTGAGCATGGTGGAAGGAAAAACTTTTCCTATCAGCTTACGTGAAACACATTATAGTCACTTATTCTACTTCTATATTCGAAATAAACTGCATTGTTCTAATCACCATGCTTTTGTTTCTCTAAGATATATTTTAATCCCATATTTGCAGTAGTATAAGCTGAGGTTTTCTGCCATTTTCTCCTCTAATTCCACATCAAGCACAATAACATTTGAAAACTACCTCGAGTACGGCATCGACATGTAAAATAACATGTGAATAACAAGTAAAATTTAAATAAAAAGTGTTTAATGCCTGGTGAATGAACCTTTCCTCTTACCTCCATTACATTTCCTGCGATGAGGCTCAAATATGTACATACGTAATATGCACGCTTTAGGTTAAGTTCATATTAATATTTTCAGTAATTTTCTTCCCTATTTCTATTGACTATGTAGCAAGGAAGCAAACCTAGCGAATATTAGGGGACCATATCTGCTTTTTTCTTTCTAGATTTCCTCATTAAATTCTCAGTTTGAAATTCTGATAACGATAAAATAATCATATCTTTTCTAGAGTCGAATCTAAACAAGATTTTAAAGATTTATCGGCTTTCTAACACCATTGGATGCAAGAATAAAGTTTAGTCTATTAATAATACAAAAACAGAGGGGAATCTAGAAAACAGGTGGCGGGGAGCAGAGTATGGTAGGTATATCATCAGATTACTATAAACTTCCAAAATTTTACAGGGTGATTTAAAAAAAACTTACGGTTTTCATTTAGGTCTAGAATTTCTAACTGAAGTCTGATTTTCATGTGGTTTCTGGCAAATGATCAAGGAAGATGGGAGATTTATGAGATTATGTTTACTTGTTTAAATTCATCCGGAGTAATATCGACAATGCCTTAAGAAAAACAGCTAATATTCGCCAGCGTACCTTACAATTGCAAAAAGAGGTTTTGCAGCTTTTCAACCGAAATTGCATAATGCAAATTGTTAGTAAGAATACGAATTTATTGTTAGTGTTAACACGCATAAATCACATGATAAATAGCTGTAGCCGGTTTCTTGCTCCTCCTAAGGACTTCTGACATCTTCCACAACACCTGTTTGCAGGGTCCAATGTCTTCCCTGTCTTACTCAGAAGCGATCCTCTTTCACTAGCGACCATATTATGTTCATACCTGGGCCAGAACATGAGGCTAATTTGTTTCCTCGCTGCCCTTCCCTTAACAACAACACATTCCTTTCTTCATAAATCTTTTAACGATTAACTCATGTTACTCCAAAGAGTACACTTTTCTCACTGTGTCCTGATCATACTCACAAGGCGTACATCACCATACCCAATATAACACCGGCGTGCAGTTAGCCCCCCTCGAGCTAAATTTAAAATTACCTTAATGTAAATCGTTTGATCAGGTATGACCAGCAATTTTTAACGTTTGATCAGCGTTACTAACATAAATATAAGCTATTTTTAGTGGGAGGGATACTACATGCTAGCCCCCCCCTTCACCTCCGATTCGAAATATTTCGACGACAATCGTTAGCTATAAAAGTGAGATAAGTTTCATAAAAAAACAATGATAAATTGCCACCTACTAGGGGAAACATTCGGTTATCTACGTAGCGACGCAAATCTGTCTTCAACATTGGGGGGGGGGAGAAGTGACGAATACGGCCGTTAGCATTTTTTTTAATATGATTAAAATATAAGTTGAAGTTGAAATACAATGCTGTGGAGTATCAGAAAACTAGAATTGTGACGCACGGGACAAGATTTGTGGTTCTCTCGTCTTGAAAATGTGCTGTAAAAGTGATGTCTCGACTCGAAAAATGTATATTTTTCTATTCGAAGAGCAGTGTCTCGACTCGTCTCGTGCGCTTCCCTAATTGTCTTCAACATTGGGAGACGGGCAGAGGCAGAGGCTATTCTAAGAGGACTTAAATTTCTTCTCACTTTCCTTTGTGGTAATAATCACATTTTCCCCCAAAACACATTTCAAATTGAATTATTGGGGGGACAGTCCCCCTCAGTTCCAAGATTGGAGGGGACATGTCCTCCTCGTCCACCGGAGTTTCGCCAGTGTATCTACCGGTGTATGTAGAAAATTAAAATAAATACGAATTCTGTATGCTAAGAGGATGGACAATTAAAAATCTCTTCCCTGAAGGAAAATGACTGCAGAAAGTTGGAGAGTACCAATTCTCTTCTTTTCGTTTGAATTAATTCAAAAAGCGCGTTGATTCAAAATAATGAGACAAAGGGAGTCAAGATAGGTATGTAAAAAATAACATGAAAAGATATTTTTTTTAAACTCTCTTAGACCATGAAATAGTGAAGAAATGCTGAATCAGCAACATCAAATAACAGCTGAAGCATCTTCATGCATTAATTTACGGTTAAGTACCGCATTGTGATCTTTCGTGTACAGTTGGAAACAATAAGAAGTAAAGGTGGAGGTATAAGAAATACTCCTACTTAATATTGTTTCTGACTGTACATCTACTCTTGCTTACTTCTTACTTATTCCTGTATAATTTCCTTGTGTGGACTGCTAACAAACTTTAAACGTTTAGGTACTTGTGTGCCCAAGGACGTAGACATCTCGAGACCTTAGGCGACAAATATTTCGGCGTCGCTTGCCCCCCTTTCGGTACCTTCACCTCGACGAAACTTATACTTTTCTTAGTATCTGTTAAATTTGCAAGTTTCTACAAACATTGGAAATTATATACAAACATATATGTTATTATCTTTGCTATTTTATTTCAAAATTTAACTTTCATATTGATGTATGTAATTTATATCAGATTGCGCTACTCTAATACAAAAGCAATGCCGAAAGCGTTATTCAGAGTTATATATTTTTATGCATTTTTAACTTTTAAAGCTGTTGCTACCTGTTTGTCAAGTCGAGTTTTCCCCTATCTAATAACATTGGAACTTTTTTCGAATTTTTCTCAGTAAGCAATGAACAAATCCCTATAAAAATGTGCATGAAGTCAAGTCAATAATAAAGGATTCCTTATATGAGCTTATAATTTTACTAAAAGCCTCCAATTAAGTTATTGCTTCCCCCCTTTTTTATCATATGAAGATTTGCAACATTGCGATCTCTCTTTCTTCCTGTTTGTGTTAGCAGCGTGCGAGAAATTCGGGCTAGCCATTCAAAACAGGTTTTAAAACTCTGTTCATAACGCATCTGCGGAATGAATGTTTCTAGCCCTGTCGCCTTTTTCGAGTACAGATTTATGGCACTCAGGAAGAGTGGGCGCTCTTTATTTTCTTTGCTGAACCTATTGCTCGTCCAGTCTTATTGGAAGTTTTAGTGGTTACTTTCAAACCTATTGTGCTGCCAAAATGTCTTGAGCCGTGCCAAAAATGCGAACTAACGCTCACACCCATGCGTTGGGCCAATAAGAGTTCAGCTGTTGCTAAGCGAGAGAAAGCGAGTGGAATTCCTTCAGCCGATAGCAGCGCTTGCAACGGAAGACTAGGGATCAAGTCAATGTAGCATATCTATAGCAAGGTGCCTCTATTCGTAGCAGAGCAGAAGGTAACGTTATTCTGGATTTCGGTGGAATTCCTTGAAACCTTGTATGTTGTAGATATTGTGATCCAGAGAAAAGTCTCAACGTGCGCACCCACCAAACAATGACGGTTTGGCCACTACAGGGCCACTAAAAAAAAGAACAGAAGGTAACAGTATTCTGGATGTTATTACAATTGCTTGAAATCGTGATATGTTGTAGATATTGTGAACCTGAGAAAAAGTCTTAATGTACACAAACACCAATCAGTGACCATTTAGCAACTACGGGGCCAAATTTTTTTACACAAAAGAAGGTAAGGATACCTGGAATTCTGGTAGAATTGTATAAAATCATGAAAAGTTCTAAATTATCTCACAACCCGAAAAAGGGACGGAAGAGTAGTGGCCAATATTATTTAAGCATACCGGTAGATAACATTCAGATGCTCATTTTGCGAGACAAAGGAAAACTCTAGAATGTCATTTTTTCTCAGGATCAAGTTTGAAGAAAATTCGATGGCGAGAAAACCTTGTGAAGCTATCTCCTTTACACTCTCACTTTTTGGACTTGACGGGTTTTTGCCCCGAAGTCTTCGATTTACTGCGATTCATATTTGACAGTTTGAAGTCAAATGTTTTAACAAGGTACTTCAAATACTACCATTAAACAACGGCACTAAACTAATTAGTAACGATATTATATATTTTTATATGCAACTTGTGTTTTTTAATTTTTTTATCAGATGGAAAATTTAGTGGCAAATAACGTTTATTTTCAGTTTTTCAGTTCGGATTTCATTCGCTCTTTTTAATGCTACTTGATGTGTAACAGGATATATAGCTGTTAATAAAATAATTATGTTTTTTAGTGACGAATAATAGATACATATTTTTGTCAGGAAATCTTAAAGAAATTAAGTGCATTTCCAAAGATCAGTCTTATGTATAAAGGTAGCCAAGAATGTTCTGTCCCTTTTTGTGAAAGGTATGTGATCCATTGGCCCTCACACCGTGAGTTGAATGCGAATGGAGATAAGGCGAAGGTCAGTTGTTGGTGTGGGTATACCCAACGTACTAACTGGTTGTGACAGTTCAGTTATTCCGTGAACTTGCGTAAGGACAGAGTGAATATGGGACCTCCACAGAATCATAAGGGCGTGTATGCTGTACGAGTTCAAACTGGAGTGAAATGACGCTGCAGTGAAGTAGAAGATATGCCAGGCCTTTTGTGAGAGTGTCGTGACTACGCGGATAGTGCAATGGTAGTTTAACAAGTTTAAGGACGGTGACGAAACACTCGAAGACGCATCACATGCCGGAAGACCAACACATGTACAAAATGAAGATCTGCAAGCAGCAATTTAGGCTAACAGTGCCAGACGTGTGAGGAACTGGGACTACAATTCAATATGAGTGAAGAAATCGTTCGGCAGCACCTCCATCAACTGTAGAAACACTACAAGTTGGGTCGATGGATCCCACATGATTAAACTCCAGGCCAGAAGGCAACGCGAACAGATACCTGTGTTTCTTTGTCGTCTCGTCTGAGGAAGGAGCCATTTCTGAACAGGGTGTTCACATGTGATGATAAGTGGGACCTGTACGAAGCTCCACGGTGCCGCCATCATTGGTTAGCATCCTCGAACCAGTTCCAAAACAGTTGAAACCAGCACTGCAACAGAAGAAAGTTCTCTTGTGTGTTGGGTGGAGTGCTCGCTGCATCGTGCATCTTAAACTGCTACCAGTTGGTCAGAGCATCAATGCAACTGTGTACTGTCAGCAGTTGAGCCGTGTGCACGGAAAACTCAAAGATGTGAAGCAAGCAGTTCTGAATCGCAAACGGGTCCTCCTGTTACAGGATAACGCTAAGCCCCACGTGGTAAGGATGACCGGGGACACCATTCTACGCCTTGAATGGGAAACACTATTGCATAGGTTATACTCCTCGGACATTGCACCGTACGATTATCACCTGTTCCATCCCTTGGACAGTCACCTTAGAGGATGCCAGTTCAAATCCCTAGTAGAGATACAAAATTCACTTAATATCTTCTTCGCTTCACGCTTCACGCAGTTCTACCGCGATGGAATCCATGGTCTCCCAGAACATTGGCAGAAGATCGTCGATGCTGATGGGGACTACCTTTAATCTTACAGTTAGTCTTACCCAGAGGTAATACATCGATGTTCGAAGCTGGTGGGTGAAAAAGCGATATAACTTTCTTGTTAACCTTTATAGATAGGTTGTGTGTCCAAGGGCTAAAATTGAAATAGTTATACACAAAGGTATAATGTTTGGTCCAGTTTAGTAGTTCTTGATGAAACATAATAAAAACTACCTGGAACATAATTTATGGAGAATAAGCAATAATAATAATAATAATAATAATAATAATAATAATAATAAGAAGAAGAAGAAGAAGAAGAAGAAGAAGCTAAATAACAGTGTTTTTACTTTTCCGGAAGGAAACAAAAAACACTACAACAAAAAAAAGGAAGGAAAGAAACAATCTTTACTTTTCCGGAAGGAAACAAAAAAAAAGGAAACTTTTCCGATTTTTCAGGTCTCAAAACATGTTTTTTTGTTTGTTTGTTTGTTTGTTTTACACATTGCTGCTGGCCCCTCTTCAAAAACGAAGGGCCCCTCCTACGATGATCAAACGATTACCATAACAAAAGATCTAATCGGAGGCGAAGGGGAGGCTGGCTCCCCATTTTGTAACCCTTGTATCTCAGTTAGTATACTTGATCAAACGTTGAAAAATGTTGATCAAACCTGATCAAACGATTGGCGTCGAAATATTTTGAATCGCAGGTGAAGGGGAGGCTAGCGTGTTAGTCCCCGTACTAAATATAGCTTATATTTACGTTAGTAACACTTATCAAACGTTAAAAATTGTTGATCATACCTGATCAAACGATGATCAAACGATTGACATAAGAAAAAGGCGAATCGGAGGTGAAGGGGGGGCTGTCCCTCCATTTTCGAACCCTTATATCTCTGTTACTAAAGTTGATCAAACGTTGAAAATTGTTGATCAAACCTGATCAAACGATGATCAAACGATTGACATCGAAAAATTTCGAATCTGACGTGAAGGGGGAGCTAGTAGCCCCCCCTACTAAATATCGCTTATATTTATGTTAATAAAGCTGATTAAACGTTAAAAATTGTTGATCAAACCTGATCAAACGATGATCAAACGATTGACATAAGAAAAAGTCGAATCACAGGTGAAGGGGGGCTGGCCACCCATTTTGGAACCCTTATATCTGTGTTACTAAAGTTGATCAAACGTTGAAAATTGTTGATCAAACCTGATCAAACGATGGTCAAACGATTGACATCGAAAAATTTCGAATCTGACGTGAAGGGGGGGGCTAGCCCTTATATTTATGTTAGTAAAGCCGATAATTTTTTTTTTTTAAATAGCTCGGGCCCCAATCTTTCTCAAAATTTAATACTAAATTTGACCTAACCCTCAAAAACATTTTCTAAACTCTGGTTCACAACCTGACGCTTGCCTCCCGAATGGTACCATTGCCTCCTACAACTTTGCCTGTCATCAAGAGAACAAAAACTCCATTCCCTGTAACAAAAATCTAACTTAATTCATTTTTAGCATAAAGTGAAGATGGCAAAATTGTTTAGCAACAGGCAAATCATTCCCACCCCTTCTTGTTATATTTTGAGTTCAGTGAAGGTCAAGGTCAGAGCTTAATTTACCATATTATGAATGCAATCCTCTATAGTGAAAGGGGAGCCGCTAATCAACACAAACCGTAAATAGCTATTGCTTTCTTTGTAACATTTTTCACGGACACACTTCTTCAACGTTTGGCTTTATTCCAATTATCGTTTAACGAAAGTCAATAATTATTAAAGAATTGCAATTGATCGGCCCCAGCCCGGCCCGACCTGAAGAGAAATCAGTGTCGGCCATCCCAAGCCCGGCCCGGCCCAAAGAAATAACAGTGTCGGCCCGCCCAAGCCCAGCCCGGCCCAAAGAAATAGCAGAGTCGGCCCGCCCAGGCCCGGCCCGTGCAGGTCTTTATATACAAGTACTTTTTCAACCGAGAATCGAACGCAAAACCTCACGCACCGAAAGTGAAAGCTTTAGCGACCATGTTACGCGGGACCACAATAACAACATTCTTTAACAGAGGATGTGAATAATGCTTTTTTTTGGGGGGGGGGTTATGAATTCAAGAAATATCTTATATGAAAGGTACTCTAACCGTTCTATTGTTCTTACTGCGATTATAAGCTGAAATTCTTAACAAAAATAAAACTAAAAAATTTGTAGTTAATTTGTACATTTTGTTTTACTAATGTAGTAGTAATATCATCACATAATATTATTATATTGAATCTAACATTTTTATGGTAGGCCTCAAGAAAATCTTCGTTCCCCATTGTCATCGGTATTATAGCTCTATAGCTCCTCGAAAAAAATATTCACGTACGTAAAACTTGCACAAATTTATTTATACTATCGTATTTACCCCTTTTAGGATTTCCACTTTTCCAGGTAAATTTTAGACTTTCACTCAAACAGCTACTTCCTTATTATTTATCGTAAGATAATGGTTCATACCTCGTTTTCTTTAGGATAGATCATACTTTCCAACGGTACGTTGTTATGTACATAATACGTGTACAAAATTTCATTGTGAAATCTCCTTGAATTTTTTTCTCTCTCTCTTTCTTTAACTTAATGTGCGTGCACGGTTATGCCCTCTAGGTTAAAGGATGATTAACGCAAGTGGATTATTCTGAAAGTAAATGTTGTGCTCTCACACTGGGATTGAAACTCGAGAACGCAGATGGGATAGCTTTTAGACCAGCGTTTCCCAACCTTTTTCAACTTGCGGCACACTACGGGTGTTACTTGGATTCTCGCGGCACACTTATAGATATTATTATTTGTAAATATAAAACACAGTGGTATTTTTTCTGTTATTGTTGATCTCCTCACAGAGAAGAAAGCTCGATCACTGGTTTTCCCCCGTGGTAAATAATTATGCTTATTTTTCATTCAAATTTAAAAATAGAAAACAAATGCAATGAAAAATTGGACTCAGGTTTTTAGATATACGCTTTCTTTTTAAAAACTGTATCCAACCTTTTTACTAAGAAGGAAGGTCACTAAATAACGAACAAACAAACAAATATCTCTTATTTTTAAAACACAAATGTAGGTAAATTTTTTTGAAAGGATTGAATGATATTTTAAATTTTCAAGTTACGAAATAGTCTGCAACGGCATGATGTAACATCTAAGGCATATATAGCATCTAGGATGCATCTAGGCAGTGCATAGGCCTATATAGCATAAGGATAGCGTATGCCTCGTACTGATTCCTGTAGTAAGCAAGAGGTTTCCGTATATTTGTACAATATATCGCTGTCTGGAGAACGGATTTTTCTCAGTATATGAAACTTAAAATTGTAGATTCATACTAGAGGTTCATAGTAATGTGAAATACAAATATACATTTTTCTCTACGTTTTGCAATTTGATTGCTATAAAATTAATATTTTGTTTCGATTTCTCGCGGCACACCAGCGGCCCATTCACGGCACACCAGTGTGCCGCGGCACAAAGGTTGGGAAACGCTGCTCTAAACCAAGGGGGAAAGCCGTTAGCGTCCTCGCTTATGCACCAGTAAGGGCACGGTGGCTCGGTAGTAAGGTTTGCTACACTTTTCTGCACCTGACAATGTAACGATTCTTCCCACGCTGAAAACAAACTGGACAGACGGAATGGCACCTGTCCTGTTTTCTTTATCAAAGTTATCAACAATCTAATGCAGTGCTGCCATACTTGGTACAATTGTAACTAATTCAGCCCCTTTTGTCATATGGGCTGTTGGTACGTCAATACGCGTGGCGTTCAAACGCTATCAAACGGCAGTAAATCGATCTGATCCAATTTCGATCAAAGTGGGTTCAATAGGGATGGCTAACAGGTTAACCACCCTACATAACTATTTGTAAAACGTGAATAAACGTGGCGATCAAATGCAATCAAACGACGATATGTCAATTTTCACCAAATTCCGATCAAATTTGGTTTCATATGGCGGGCTAACGGGTTAAAGGGGGCGGATCCACTACGTAGTTTGTATCAGTGTCAAGAGAGGTCACCTGCGTAGGTCGCTTCTATCGCCTGTAGTGAACTCAGTTGGTTCTTGCATCTCAAAGTGTTTCCATCTCAACATACCAAATGGTTTGGTTTCGTTTAGTTTCATTAAAGTACAGGGTAAATTACCCTGAAATTGGAACAGGCCAGTTTTTTTTTTCACTTTGTAGATTTTTTCAGATTTATTAACATCGGCGTTATCGACTTTTTCCCCTGTCTTTCGTCGATTACATTTCCAAGTGGCGTCTGTTCATTTTTTTAAATTTATTGTAAAAAATTCGCTTTTAAGTGAAAGGATTTCATGATATTGAAGTTTTCTGCTCGATTCTAGGCAATAGGTTAAGGAATATGTTTTCAGTGTTTTCGCGTTATTTATTGTTCTAATGGAAATGTTGCACATATTTTATGTTGATCGCTTCGTTAAGCCCTAAAGAATGTTCATTTATGTCATAGCCTACTGTTAAAAATTGTACATTTGTCGCATGCTTACAACGGTGCCAGGAACGTAGCTAGGAGAGAACAGGGGGCCCACGGACCCCCAGAAAGTTGGCATAGCCCTCCAAATATTTATTTAAAATTATTTATATGGAGCCCATTTGCTAACATGGCTTCCCAAATTCAGAACTCTAACTACGTTCCTGAACGGTATCAAAAATCAGAATTTCTAATGTACACTCATGTCCAAAATTATTGTCGCATGTCTATAAATATGTTGTTCTAGGAATAAAATTTGATAACAAATCCGTCCAGTATTTCTTACAATGTTAGTATGTGTATATGTGGCAAATTTCAAATGACATGTGGCAAATTTCATGTCAAAAGAGCAGTAAATAGGAACAGTAAAACGAAAATAAAATTGCCTTCTCCATTTAGCAACATTTTATTTTACTCATTATAATTCTCATATTTATAATTCTTTTCCTATGAAATTTACCACAAACATACATTTCCCGATTATACACATAGTATCAGTATTTAAAGCAACCTGCAAAATCATTATCAAATTATATTCTTACAAGAAGGTATTTATAGATATGCGACAATAATTTTGGACATGAGGGTACATAGACCCCCTTTGCTTGGCACAAGGATATAAAGCAGTTCTAGAGATGTTAATTTGATACTATTCAAGGTAACAGTCTACTAGAGATTAATTTGATTTTAAGGTCTTCTACTTGCTCTAGTATCTAACACACTTGCCTTCGGAGCTCGCTATCCAGGGTTCAATTCCGGTAAGAGATAGGGTACAGTAGAACAAAAAAATGTTCAGATACCGCTAAAGGCAGTAGATCTCCTGCAGCCACCATAGAATAAGAGTAAAGCGTTAAAATTTAAAAATACTGATTTTCTTGATTTTTAATTTAAAAAAGATTATCCCAACTGGTCACTAACTGCCTTGTAGAATCTTATGCCTTAGCCACTAAGCTTATTTCTGAGCACGAGCGCACCCACGGGTTACTCCGCTAACACCAGACCCTCAAAAACAATAACTCAAAAGATTCCGTACACTTCCGTAATAAAACCACACTTCCTTAGCAGATAAATTGTTGGTGTATTCTCATAATTTGATTTTACATTTCATCTGTACTATAAATCCTAATTTTTTTTAAAAAAAAATAATCTAATTCTATCATAGGGAAGTTTGATAAAATTTTAAATATGTATAGTTTTTTCAAGTGCAGAATCGTTTCAATATTATATACAAGCACTGTCTTGTAGTACTGGACACCTCAATACAAAAAATTCTGGCTGCGCGTCTGTGTCCGAGTAAGTCTGAAGATAAATATTTTTTAGATGTATAAAGTACTATTTATAAATGAATTCAGGGAAAGGGTTTTTCTCCTCCCCCTTTCCTACCACACAACAGTGTATCTAAGTAGCAATTTGTACCAACTAGAGATCACCAGTGTAAGAATATAAAAATAGTTTGTGCTGGCAGGGTCAGAAACAAGAGAATGTCATTCTCCCCCACCTATCCCAGTTGGGTTGGAGACCGAGGTGTTTGGAATCTTGGCTAAGATAATTGCCGCTAGTCTAAATTGTGAATCAGCTAGTACAAAAAATGTACTGGAAAAGGAAAAGGTATTGTGGTTATAAAATTTCATCCCTTCACTTCAGCTGTTGCTTTTGGCAATGAGATAATATCGAGTTCGCAGAAGGAAGTCTGCAAATGGGAACAGCTCTTCGATCTTCTCTTCCGTGGTCAATAAACCCCACCCCCATTTGCAGTGACCTTCACGAAAGAATATTTCTGCTTCAGAAGAAAATTATTGGTTGCTTTGTCCATTCATGTGTGAAAGCTTTCAGGAATGTTTCGGAGCTCATTTGGGTGTTTCATATGAACATATTTCGCGAAAAATTCACACAACCAGGAGTGGAAGCGGAAACTATTGAAAGCCCTGTTGGCGGTAAGTGTTCCCAATCTCCACAGAATGTATACTAACAAAAATTATATTACTTGTGCTCATAAAAGAATGCCAAGTTGAACTTTTGATTTTATGTTTAGCGTCCCTTTGAGCAGCGAGGCTAAATGAGACGTAGATATACAACTCCTGAAATCCGAAGATTATCGTTCAATGTACTCCCACCGGGAATCGAACACGGGATCCCGTTCACATCGCACATAATAGCCATTAGACCCCAAATAGAACGTGGATAGCAAACAAAACGAATCATTTCCCGTCTTCACAATGATTAGTAGGGTGAAATAACAACTTACAAACATTATTTTAAAAAGAATGTGGTTAGTTGAATTTATAGATAAAATATTCGTCGGCTTCACCCCTAGATCTCCCAGTTTGCTCGGTTTACGGCCTCTCAGTTCATGAACCTAGAACCATATTTAATTTCATTTGGGGCTTCGCCCTCAGCCTCCCTTATCCCTTCTGATCGGCCAACGGCCTTGCATCTGATAAACTTGCAAGCACACTGAATTTTATTTCAGATCCGGAAATTCGCTCCGTGTACGGCCTCGCATCTCATTAGGCGTTTACTCGACCTCATAATCCTGCAAGCATATTAAATTTCAGTTGTAGTTGCCAAAGGATTAGCTCCAACCCAGGTTTGCAGGTTGAGTACGTGGGGGCTTCGCCCTCAGATCCAGGGGCGTAAATAAGGGCCCCGTAGACCCTGCATTGCGGGCGGTCTCAAGCCATCAGGGGCCCCCAAATCACGAAGTGGGAAGTAGGGAAGGGGGCCCACTCCACCCTGTCTGCGGGAGGGCCCCCCAAGCCTTTAGTTACGCCACTGCTCAGATCCCCTACATTTGCTCTGCCTATGGTGCTTCATAGCATACAACTGCACATTTCCCGAATTTTTGTTCAAATTCCAAGTTTCATGTCTCTAACATGCCGGGGTTCCGAGATTTGAGCATCTTTTCTTCCCGTCTCTTTTCTTTCCTTCTAGGATATACATAAAAACGCTTAATAAGTATCTAATAATCTCCATTGAAAAGTCTAAATACCACATTCCATGTTCCTAACCTTCAAAGATTCCAAGATATCGACATCTTATTATAAGAATTACAATGTAGCTCTTTTCTTCTACTTTCACTAAAATATCAAAAAATGCTGAAACATGTATTAATTTATTTTAAATGGGAAATCCCAATACCAAATTTCAAGTCTCTAACCCGGAGTGAACATCTTATTATAGTAATTGTAATCCACGTCCATTATTCTTGCCGCCCTTTTTCTTCCTTCTGGGCTATATTTAAAAAAAAAAAAAAAGCACTGAAATACGTACTACATTATTTTAAATGAGAAGTTCAAATACGAAATTCTATGTTTCTAACCCTCAGAGTTTCCGAGATATTGGCAAGATACGAATTGAAGCTCCCATTCGATTTTCCTTTTCTCCCCTTCCTATTTTCCTTTCCCTTCCGCCATTTTCCTTTTCTTCCCTCCTCTCCGCCCCATCTAAACATCACAAAACGCTAAAAACATGTCAAATGATTTTCAATGAGAAATGCAAATATCAAATTTAAAGTATCTAACGTCACGAGATTCGGTAATATTTCCATTTTATTAAAATATTTCCTACACCATTTCCCCTCTTTCCCTGTCGCACTTCCAAAAATCATTGCTTAGTGGTACTCTACGTTACAAATCCTATATATTGTCCTTTTTTTTTTTTTTTTTTTGACTTCTGTATGGTTTAGTTTTTATTTCCTTCCTATATAAGTCACTAAATTTGTTCACCACTCCAGAAGCTGCATTGTATCCATGCCCATAAGTTCTTTTGCTCCACCCTCCGTCCACGTATACAGTTATCCATGGTATACCATCTGGATCTACATCGCCATTTTCAATCGCTAATCTTCTTTCTTCCTCTCCAGCTTTTTTCATCTGACTCCAAAGAGAATCTGTCCACACCTACAAAAGATATACATTGGTTTAGAAAACATGACATATCGTTATTTTGTTCTAATTTTGATTCATTACAAATCTCATTACCCATTTACTTTCTACTTTGAGTGATGTCAATAACGAACAAGATAAATTTCCCTAGTCATCAAGAATGTGACTCAGTTTCTCTATGATTGTGCAGAAACTATACGGATAAATAGTTATTATTTGTCTCTGTATGCTTTGTCTGGTATGTATTGTAAAGACTAGCAACGTTCAGAAAATATCAGTTTGAATTTTACTTTGTATAAAATGTGATAGCGACTGAGGCTTCACCTCTTGACTCCCACATATGCTCACTCTTCGATCTCGCATCTAATAAATATACAATCATCAATGTTTGGTTAGCCTACGGCCCCGCACCTTATGTCCCTGCAAGAGTGCTGAATTACAGTCGAAATACCAACGGTTTCTAAAACTATTTCCTTGTGGCCAAATAGCGTTCTCGCTTGCTGTGTGGGAGATTCGGGTAATATTTCGTGAAAGATCAATGGTTTAGATTTCACGTTAATTCAGATTAAAGTCTCGTATGGCTCCGGTGCGCAACCAACTGAAAGTTTGTTCCTCATACGGAATTCAGTAGTATCAGCAATGCACTTTTCCATTTTCAATTAATAATAATTTAACATCTGTCACGATATTTACGTGTATTATTATTTTATGTCAATGAGAAATGTGTAAAGAATCATATACTTTTTAAAAAAAAATGTTTCTGACAATTGATAACAGAGAAAGACATGTAATAAAAATACATAATTAATAATTAATTATGCAGCAATTAATTATCTAATTTTGTATAAAATCACTTTTAATCATACATATAGTCAATGTAATCGTGTTTTCATGCAGACAGAACATGATTAATGCATTAATATTAGTAAATCTCAAAATGGCAAATGTCCCCTTAACCTATAAGCCTCCCGTACATAATTATTTGTAGTATGTTCATGGAGGTCTAACGATATTTGTTGACGATCAAACACGATCAAACGATCTGCCCTAATAAGCTGATCAAACGATCTATGATTTCAAGTAACCGTATGTGCCATGCATATCATCTGAACGATACCTACTACACTGGTGCATGAAAATTGTAAAAAGCGAAGCGTGGTAATCTGTTATTTGTCCATTTTAAATCATATTATTTTAGATAGACTTTTATCGTGTAAAACAATTTTATTTTGTAGTGTTTTGTTACATAACTGACAGGGGCTTCTTTAGGATTTTAATTTTGGGTAGATCTCCTCCTTCGTTTATGGATACATAGGCCTATACACATTTGATTGATTAATGACAGTAGGAAATTACTTTTACTTTAGTGGTTGATGCTATTTGTTAAATAATTATCTACCATTAATAAAAATAGTGAAAAAATAAATATATTTACTCTTTATAGTATCTTTTAGCATTTATGTATATTTTTTTTAAATTTTTCAGCAGAGCCGTGCCTACTCGCTAAAGTCGCCACTGGCAACTGATCACAGGCAGTGTTGTCAGATTCAGTATAACAGACTTCCCGCTCAAAGTCCCGAAATTTCCCGATCGGTTGCAAAAATTCCCGCCAAGAAAGAATATCAATCATTAATTAATTAATCATTATATTAATAACTTCAAATTAAAAACAAATAACTTTGAACAATCAATGAAAATTACACCCTTCTTGCGGGAAGAGAAATCTATTATAGGGCAATCTTTCGAATTTTATCTGTATCTATTTGGTATAAATGTACATATTTGTGTGTGTGTGCGCCCCTCACTTTACCCTAACATTCAGTGAATGACTAGCTGAATGGTCATAAATAGCCTATAGTAAGCAAAGGACCATAGACCGTCCTTCCCTTCTATCTTCTCGCAGAAAATAGATATTAGTGCGATTAACAATCAGTTCTATTTGGTTCAGTTTATAAATCTTTCTTGCTGTTCTGGTTCTTTTTACCTTTAAAGAAGCTTCCAATCCATGCATTAGAGATGAAGATAAGGACTGAGAAAGAGACGACATGAAAAGAAAGAAAATTTGACAAAATTTTCCATTTTCAACCAGAATTTCCCACATTCCCGCCAATCCTAAGAATGTCCCATTTTCAGGGAAATTTCCCGCCACCTGACAACACTGATCACAGGTTATATGCATTTATTCTACTACTATATCCTTTCATGGCTCTTCCTTTACCACTGCAGGTGAGCAAAACTGGATTATCAAGGTCACTTTTCCCCTCGCAAACTAAAAACGCAAAAATTGATAGAAAATGAGTTCTCGTGCTGCAATGCAATCACGTGATATGTGTTTGCGATGTTGTCGGATTATATTTCTTTCTTATAGAGACATGTTCTCGCAGAATATTCTGTCGCACATATAATTGTTATTTGCTCGTATGATTTATTTTTAATCTTTATCTGCTGCTTTGCAAATGGTGTTACATTACATTTCACGTAGTACTAAGAAGTTTCAATGTGACAACAATGAAAGAGAAAATTAACACACTACTCGCTAGTGATTTGCAGTTCGGTTCTTTTTCCAGTATTAATTCCTTTCAATCCATTCCTAACAAGGATTCGTTCCTCAGAATCTAATCCTTTGGTTCTGGCAAACTACGTATATGATTTTGAGTTTCCCGGTTTTTTAAACCGGTTCCTCTAAACAAGGATACGATCCTCCCTCTGGATGAAATCCTTTTGTTCCTATGAATTGAATACATGCGAGTTCCCATACGCCTCAGCATCAGTGTGACTCCTGTTTGTAGCCGAACTAGTTAAAAAAAAAAAAAAACTTTTATCACGTGATAAGTAGATTTCGGATTTTTGCATATTTGCATGTTTTATTCCTGATGTGATATTGGTATGCTCTTTAAACAGAAATTCCTTTTAGCTGTTTTGCGGCAAGATAGCAGAGTTTTATAGTGCATATATTTGCATATTTCGGAGGTTAGTGCATGTTTATCTCGTTATTGCATATAAATGCATATTTAATGGTACGGCCAAATTGATAATTTTTAACGTCCAACAACTTTCCTTATAAATGGAAATTCAAGTTTCTAATATTAATAGACTCAAAATCTTTAAATGGTTCATTGTTGTAGGTTTAGAGTTGAGTTGATTTTGAGTTTTACGTCCCGTTCAGCAGCGAGGCTATATGAGACGTGGACCTACTGATTAACGTGGAATCCGAACCACATGAACTCCCACCGGGAATCGAACCCGGGCCTCCCACGCCAAAGGCGCGTACGCTAACCGCTTAGCCACGGAGGAGCTCTGTTGTAGGTTTAGAATATCCCGCAAGGTCATCTGAAGAAGAATAACAGAAGATTGAGTGATTCATCCTCCCGGCAATGATGCATGAATGTCAGCTTTTTGGAAGAAGATTTAAATAACGATGTCAAATCACCTACTATAAAATTTCTACGTCACTCATCTAGGCTGTTAAAGTTGCTACTGTTAAAGTGTGTGTATGCATTTGAAATTGTGTGTTATCTGGCACTATACAAATACTAAAAGAAAAATCCGAGTACATTTAGTTGTACTGCGACATCTTGAAATTACAATTTTAACCTACTCAGAATTTTGTCCACTTTTTGCCCATTTTTGTCCACCCAAGAAAGATTTTTGTACCATTTAAATTAACAAAGGAGGACCATTCCAAAATTTCGGCCAATTCGATCACCTGTAGTACAATATTTTCAAATTCGAATTTTAACCTGCTCAGAATTTTGTTCAATTTTTGTCCATTTTTATCCAGTCAAGAAAAAAATGTGTACCATTCAAATAAACGAAAGAGGAACATTTCAAAATTTGTCCACTTCGATCACATCTTTTCAATTTTTGTCCACCCTAGAAAAAAATTGTACCATTTAAATAAACGAGGGAGAGCCCTTTCAATAAATTAGGCCACTTCAATGTGGTGTGACAGCTTCAAATTCGAATTTTAATTAGCTCAGAATTATGTCGAATTTTTGAACATTTTTGTTCCTCGAAGAATAAATTCTGTACTATTGAATTAAACCATTTACAGTCATTTAAAAATTTGACCACTTACACCACCTGTGGTGAGACATTTTCAAATTAGAATATCAACTATCTTGGTGGTAGAAAAACCTACATAAAATAGGGAAAATTCTAAACTAGTTGGAATTCGAATTTAAATATATCACACTCCTGGTGATCAAAGTGGCCAAAATTTTGAACTAGTCCTCCTTTGTTAATTTGAATGGTACAATTTTTTTTGATGATACAAAAATGTACGGAAATTTGACAAATAATGAGCTAATTAAAATTCGAATCTGATGATGTCGCACTACAGGTAATCGAAGTGTCCAATTTTAGAAATGACTCCCCCTCGTTTATTTCCATTGTACACAAGGTTTTGTTGCTGATACATGAATGGACAAAAATTGAACAAAATTTTAAACTTGTTAAAATTCGAATTTAAAGATATCGCACTACAGATGTGCCGAAATTTTGAAATAACCCTCCTTTGTTAATTTGAATGGTACAAATCTTTTTCTTGGGTGGACAAAAATGGACAAAATCCTGAGCTGGTTAAAATACAAATTTGAAATTGTAGCAGTACAGGTGATCGAAATTGTCGAAATTTTGAAATGGTCTTCCTTTGTTAATTTGAATGATACATATTTTATTCTTGGGTGGACAAAAATGGACAAAAATTGGACAAAGATGTCGCACCACAACTAAAGGGCCCGAAAGATCTTCTGAAACAGTGGATTGAAGTTGAGAGACGTTAACAATTCAAGAACAAATTATATTATGAAAAGTGTATGCTAAACAAGTAATATTTTCAAAGTAAGCAAGCTTGATTTCATAAGAGGACATTTCTATTATTTTCGACAGCAAAAGCTCAAACGTCAGCAGCGCTCAATTATTAGGCCTTTTTATATTTTCATAGCAGTTTCAAGCTCAATAAGGAGTTTATACAACTGTCAAACAACTCAGATGTGGCTTTATTTATTTATTTTATTTTATTATTTATTTATTTATTTTATTTATTTATTTTTTTTTGCATACTCGACAGAGTTCATTTCAAAGAAACTGTCGAAGAATGTATTTCGTGGAGAAATGAACAACCCTTTAGAAATGAGCTCTGAATTAATTAAAATGTTTGCTTTAAAAAATCTAAAACTTGTCACAGCAGTTACTTTCTGAGATAAGGAGATAATTTCCCGAGTTTTCCATAAAAGAGTTTATGAGAATATTTTAATATAAGCTTCTGTTGCTTTCATACACACCTCGGTTTCTCGAAACGTAATTCTTCTACTAAGTCTTCTGTTATGTTTTCGATAAGTTCGCACAGCCATTCATGTTCCATGTCTCGCTCAAATCACTTGATTCCATTTTAAAGTATTAATATTATACGTGTAAATTATTACTGTTTGAAACGGACAATGTTACGCTAGAAGAAAATATTTTAGGATTTACACATAAAAGTAATTTGAAGTGGATTTATTTTCTTTTAAACAAGAACATAAGGTTTTTTGAAGTTCCGAAATGTAGCCGGAATTTTCAAGCATTTAGAAAATTTTTCGACATTTTGTAAAAGGTTAGATATATATGAATCATGTTGTCTGTAAAGGTCTTCGTTTACTTGTTACCCTACATATTTAACATTTAATCCACCTAGAAACCGTGCGACTGTTTGAACGAAGTGCAATTTACATAGTAATTTCCAGATAACAATAACTCGTTCTCTAGCTGGTTTAAAGTCAACGAACAAGGAGCATAATATACACAATTGTTCAAAAGGGAGCCAACAGTAGAGGGAGAAGCGCTGAAAAGGGCATAGCATGTATCTTTTTGTCTTGGCCTTTAACACCATAGGTAGGCTTTTTATTTATTTATTTATTTGTTTACTGTAAGTTTTGTGTGTATTAATTCATAGCACAAATAAATACTGTAATTGAATACGGTAGATCTATGTACACCATTTTATTTTATATCGTTATATCCATTATACGTATGTACGTTACTTAATTTTTTAAAACATACATCTATCTTCGTTAACTTTAAAACCTTTAACGGAAATTTTTCAGAAATCTTTGAGTTTTACGTCCCACGGTTATGCCGGTTAGGCTAAAGGAGACGGTGATAATGAGAGATGAGTGAAATGGTGGAATGAAGAAAGTGGGAGGAAACGGGAGTACCCCGAGAAAACCCACGAGCACGGTGTTTGTCCACCACAAAGTTCACTTGGCGGGGGCTGGGATCGAACCAGGGACCCCAAGCACCAGAGGTGAACGCTCTACCAGTGAGCCACCGCGCCCCCCGGAAATTTTTCAGAGTCCTGTTCAATTTCGCTAGGTAGGTTTTATTATATGATTATGCCAGAATTGTTTATTTACTTCTCTGAGTATATTTATTCTTTATTAACATATACTTCACGCATTATTTTTTCTTTGTAAATATATTATATATATATAGGTTATATAAGTAGATGTATATTTTAGTTTCACATACAGACTGTGAGCTGTTTGAGCCCGAAGAAACCAAATGTATTCAAGAAGCCGTGGACGCCTGCGGAGCTAAAAACATTAAAAGCGACCTTGTGTTCATCAATACTCATTTCAGTTCAATTTCAAAGATCATAACGAGATTAGAAGAGTGATGATTAGGACTTTGTACTGCATTTGAGCAGTTTGATTCAGTTCGTACAAAATACAAACAGTTAGTACAAAACACGAACAGTTCGTACAAAATACGAACATATAGGAACCCTAACAAAAATGTTTTCTTATGTTTCGTTGCGTTCCTAGGTGTCTAGACTAGGGATGGCCAAAAATTTTCGGATCCGGATATCCCGGATCCAGTGAGATCCGGATCCGGATCTTGCCGGATCCGGATCTCGGATCCGAAACTCAGATCCGGATCTCGGATCCGGACCTAGATCCGGATCTCGGATCCGAAACTCAGATCCGGATCTCGGATCCGGACCTAGATCCGGATCTCGGATCCGAATCTCAGATCCGGATCTCGGATCCGAACCTCAGATCCGGATCTCGGATCCGAATCTCAGATCCGGATCTCGGATCTGGGTCCGGATCTCGGATCTGGATCCGAAATTCGGATCTCGGATCTGGATCCGGAACTCGGATCTCGGATCTGGGTCCGAAACTCGGATCTCGGATCTGGGTCCGGATCTCGGATCTGGATCCGAAATTCGGATCTCGGATCTGGATCCGAATCTCAGATATTGATTCGTATCCAAACCTACATCTGAAATTGTGATGATAAAATTGAATATCTAAAATTCGTCAAAACTTTTTTCGGATTCACTAATATAGTAGGATGCTGTGCTTTTAAATGTTTCCATAACACGTTTGTGCTACCTTTGTTCTTTATGTTATTTTAACCTTGCAATATTTACTTTCTTATATAAACTTTCTTATTTTCTCATATACAAATAAAATATCTTTTAGATAAGACCCTTCTAATCGCAGGAATACTGGACAAAACAAACTCTTTATTAATAGTAGTTTCTGACTCACTAGAGTCCAACCATCAACAAATCTTTCACTTCGAAGGTACAACAAAAAATATAGACTGGTTGGCGTGGAACAACAGTAGATCTTTAAACATACACACGAGAATTTCAGGAGAGCGATATGGTTGTGTAGTATTATTAGTATTAATAAAAGTGTTCGCTGTACGACTTTATTACCTAACTTATGGCTTGCCCTTCTGAGGTCAGGAGTTTGTTGAAGGAGTAAATATAAAAGAGATTTCTGTTATTTCTTCTTCACCCTCCAGGTTTCTTTAATCATACATTGCAGGACGTAACCAAAACATATCCATGCATCGTATCATTGAAGCGTTTTGTGTTTTGTATATTAGTATTCAAAAATATTTAACATATTCGCATTTGTTCATGTGATCTCAGGTTCAATTCTCGGTGGAACATACGTGAGATAATTGAAAGCTGAAACAATATGAAAATAGTATTTAAAAGTCAGGAAATTAATATTAAAACTTTAGCTATCTATTGGGACTGTAAGGCTATAGTTAAATTAACAGACACGTTTCGTGAAGATATATTAAGTCGTTATTGTTTATTTACTATAAGCTACCAGATACATCCTCAGAGGCCACTTTACAGTGTAATAATCAACAGATGAAAATATTGGGAAAGGAATGGAAGGAAGGTCTCCAGAGCCTTAGATCAAGGTACTAACCTAGCATTTGCCCAGTATAACTGAGGAACAACCCTGGAAAATCCTCAGTCAGGATAGCTGGTCTCCGAATTCGAACTCGGTATAATCCAATTGCGAAGCAAGAATCTTAACAAGTAGCCTGAGCTCACTCCGTATTATTATTATTATTTAATTAACGTAATGTTCTAAAATTAGTGCAAATTAAACCCTACTTTCTTTATTGCTGATGATATATTTAATAGTTAATAAGCCTACATGAGACATCAGTCTCCCATTACATAGGCCTTGCTCAAGAAAGAATACCAGAACTGGAATTCAGGAAGCGGGGGTGAAGAGATTAATGAGAATGAGGAAACTATGTGCGATGCAAAAACTGAGAAATTATGACTTCATCACAGATATATTCACTTACATACGTCAATTAATATTTCTCTGATACAGGGCACTCTACTTTCTATAGTGGCAGGGAAATGGCCCGCTTTTGTAAACGAACACATTAAGCACGTGCATATAGGCACAATATCCGTGCAAAGAAACATAGGTAAAACTAGAAAAAAAATAGGGAAAGCGAGGGGAAAGTGATAAAACGCCATTCAGCTTTAAAAAAAAAAAAAGCTGAAAATAACTGAGCTACGAAAGACGCGAGGCGAATTTTATTGAAATGATTGTTTTTCCTTAGTGATTAGCTGTGCTAACTATGAACATGAATTAAAAAGAAAACAAGTAGCTAGCTCTGAGTTTCGCAAACTGGTTGAAAAGAAAATATTGGATAAAATTTAATAATAAAGAAGGCATTTATGATAAAACAAATTAAATTCTTGGCACGACAGTCCTTTGGTTCCTACCATCGGGCTTACGTTCATTTGAAGCGGGATTTGAATGCAAGACATTTACAATAAAAGGATCCACAGCCTAATGCCGCAGACCACTCGACTATGGCTGTCGGGTTTTCTCGGCTAATCTGTAGCATATTTACAGTAACTGATTATTTTAAAAGTTTACTCCTAAATACTGACAATCTAAATCATATGTATCAAATATTTCCTGCGATAATACCATACACTCTCCGACTTCTATAGACGAAAAGCTATAGTTACCCACATTATCTAATACAGAAATAAGTTCTGATTCTCTAATAGCTGCTGATGGTGATAATCAAGGTTCACCGAAGCATGATCCCAAACCCAAACTGAGATATTGATGTCACTGGAACGCCTGAAAAGTCATTGTGGGTAAGTGAATTGCCCACTTGTCAGGATGAAGAACGATGGTGATGTGAAATGCAGGGCTGTCAGAGGTACTACTTATAATAATTGGATTTGTAATATTCTATGTTGCCGTAAAACCTCTTCAAGAAGATAACTGTTAATTTTAGCTTTGAAAATGTTACATAAAGAGTTTTATTGCTATCATTAGGTTGCATATAAATCTCTTTATTCCGGAATTATCGGATTTATTTTACCGCTTAACTTTCACATCTCTTCTGATTTACGAATATTTAAATCACGATTATCCCCTTAAGGTCAATTAGTGATATTTTAACTTATTTCGAACCAACTATGTATATGGCTAGTCTTGTTATATGGGAATAATTGAGACTAGAAGCAGTCTACAGGCTACGTTCAAAAGAATCTTGTCCGACCTCCTGATAAACCACGTCTTTCAGCAAGGTGAATTGTGGCAATCCGATACTAACATGAGGAAATCTTCCGGTTCAAGTGAAAGCTTCCATAAGAATCAGCACCCTAATCAGTGGTATGTGCCTTGCTAATTTTTCTCCAATGTGAAAGTACCTAATTCTTTATTGTTAAAAATGAAAAAGTTTTTATTTCAAACAAGTTGTCATTACAGTTTTCATATTTGAACACAACACTCATGAAAAGTCATGTTAAAGCGCGACTTACTCCTGAAAAAGAATATTTATCTGTTTTTAATTTCTCGTGTTCCTCAAACTACATGAGGAATTAGTGCAAGTGCCTTCCGCTCGCATTACCTAGGTACAAACGCAATGGCGTATTTAGGGGAGAGGCTTCCGGGCTTAAGTTCCCCACCCCCCCGAAATCTTACTTACTATAGTAAACTATATGAAATATCTTGCAGAATTTTCACATTTTCAGGCAAAGCCTCCCCCCGAAACAAAATCGTAAATACGCCACTGTACAAACGGCTACGATCTTGGTACTAGCACATGTTTCGGTTTCCAGATCTCAAATATTTATATTTCAGTCTGATTCTATGTATGAATCCGAAATTTCAAATCTAGATAAGAGGCACCAAAATTCATAGTTTATTCTCGGTGCTCATATTGTGATTTACTAAATAATTATTAAATCTAATTGTAGGGTATACATTTGATATTCTGAGCAGACTGAGCAAGATAAATTTACGTAAAAAGTAGTCAATACTTGTCTTAACTGTTTATGTATTCTTAACTGTCAATGAAATAGGTGCAATGAGGAATTTTAAATATTCATCTCGGTCCTGCAACCGAGTGGAACTAGATTCGACATTTGAGCTCTCATCCGGATCATTTTTTTTTTCTTAAGTAAGCCAAACATTTGATCTTTAGAGTAGAATGAAGGAAACAAATAGACTTGTCAATATTCGTCTTAATTTTCTGTTCTCTTCTTCACTGTCAGGACTTCGTGAAATTACTTTCGGCGAATTTTAGATATTCATGTTTATCATAATTTGTATGGGATGTGGGTTAGGATAAGAATCAAGATCCGAATCCAGATCCGAGATTCGAGATCCGGATCCAGATCCGAGATCCGGATCCAGATCCGAAATCCGGGTTCCGGATCCAGATCCGAAATCCGAGATCCGGATCCAGATCCGAAATCCGAGATCCGGATCCAGATCCGAAATCCGAGATCCGGACCCAGATCCGAGATCCGGATCCAGATCCGAAATCCGAGATCCGGATCCAGATCCGAGATCCGGATCCAAAGGATCCGGACCCAATCAGATCCGGATCTTCGGATCCGGCCAGATCCGGATCCGGCCATCCCTAGTCTAGACACGAAACAGACTGGCACCTTTTGTTTTACCATCTACAACCTACGGAAAGTGAGTACTAGTAAACTGCGTTAGTGTAGCAGATGTTAGTTATGAATTTGCCAGAAAATAATATATATATATATATATATATATATATATATATATATATATATATATATATATATATATATATATATATATAAAGAATGTCTTGTACTTCAGTCTTGGGGTTTCATAATCATTTATGATAACTATATGGGAATATATTGTTTATATTGTTTATATTGTTTAGCAGAAAGTAGCACTGAAAAAATAGAGTACGTTTGTTTAGCTTAGACTATCATTCGACAGTAGTAAATACAGTGACTCGAAAAGTATTCATACAGTCCCAGGTTTCGTATAATTTCAATGGTACTATTCTTATCAAGGTGATATAATCACGTGTATTAGTGCATGAATATATTAGAGAAGTGACTTTCAAAAGAAAGCTGTTTTCTCTCTTCTAAAGTAACAAAAGATAAAAACAAAATAATTCTAAAATTGTACGTGGAAAAAGTATTCGTACAGCTGATATATTCTAGAAAATGAGTAACAATAACATCAATTTTCAAGTGATTAATACTTTGTAAAGTTCCTTTTAACAGCTATAATTGCCTGAAATTTTCTGTAAATGAGAACGACTAAGTTCACTGTATTTTTAGATGAAATATTGTCACGTTCTTCTAATAAAGCATATTTTCAGAACGGCTTTGTTAGAAACAACCCTGTATCTTATTTTTTGGTGAAAAACTTCCCGTAAAATGCTCTATGGGATTGATGTCTGGTCGCTATGTATGTGTGTGTAAACTTGTTTGGTACGCAATTAGCCCCGCATCCTGGCATGTTTTGGATCCTTATCGTGCAAAAAAAAAAAAAAAAAGAAAAAAAGAAAAAAAAGAAACGAAGTTATTATTGGGACCCATTTTTGTAGTTCTTTACTGAATATTGCTATTTAAAATATTCATATAGTTCCTTTGGTTGATCGTTCCTTCTACAGCACTGAAATACCTGATACTAACAGCAGTCATTGACCGTCAAACAAGCATGGATCCTCAAGCATGTTTTACTATGGGAGTACGATTTTTGAGATCGATCTCTGTTCTCTTCATTCTTAGCATAGTTTTTCTCCCATTGTACTTAACTCTCATTGATGAAAATTACTTTGCTTCAAATGTCAAAAGGCTTATTTACGCCATTCAGAGCAAATTCTAGGTGTTTCTTGCGATTGCTGTTAATACCCCAAGATTTGTTTATTCAGATTGAGGCATGCTATTTTCGACGCATTTCTCACTGTAGCCAACAATACAAAGTACCTTTACTCGGCGTCTGTGCAGCTCATTTGCAATCTGAGGGGAACTTAACTTTAGATTAATTTTGATAGTATGCACTATTATGTTCTTGTATCTATTTGATAATTCTTCTGGGTGACCATTCTACTTTAGTTCGTAACGTTCAACTGCACCATTAAGGGAAGTCGTTTCATGATTTTAGGTGCAAGCTGTTCTTTTCGAAATGATTTTACTTTTCTGCTGGTAGCTTATGGTTTGTGGCAATATGTATCTGAATAAATGTGACGAATAGTAAACAAAAGGGAAATAAAAAGTTGACACACTGCACACAGCTTCCAACATTTGTTATAAATATTGGAACGTTCTTATTTAGCGTCTCTAAACGGAATGTTCTTGTTTAGCATCACATGCCGAGAACAGTGCATTTATGATCAAAGTTTATTAACTGATGTTTATTTTTATTTGTTGGTGTTTAGCTCTCTTTTCTGAGCACCGAGGCTATATGAGTCATGGACCTATAAAGTGGAATTCAAATCCGCCATAATGCGTCCAATTTTTCAATATTTTCCCAACCGGAAATTGAACCTGAACAGATGTGCACTAAAGGTACACGCGCTAACAATTAAACCAGCCAGGATAGCTAATGTAAGTAGTGGAATCCTCAGAAGTTGGAAAAATCTTCATATTTGTATTCAGAATTTTTGCGAACCTCTTTGTTTTTTGTGAAATGTTCTGTCCCCTATTGCAGCAAAGCAGTTTTAGTTCAAGTTGAAATCTTCTTTTGAAGAATCATCCTTTTTACACAATTCTGTCTACAGAAACTTTCTTCTTCCCACTATGATTCGAATGTTGTGTCCGGAATTAGATTTTAGTCTATTTACTGACATAGTACGCAGGGGCGTCATTTAGGGGGGGCAGGGAGGGGCAAAGTTGGCCCCCCTGAGTTTGAGATTTATATAGATTTTATCAATAGAGTAGTAGTAAATGAGTGAAAAACGGGGTTATATCAAGGGGTTTTGCCCCCCCCCAAGCAAAATCTGAAATGACGCTCGTGATAGTAGGTAAGACTATTAAACCAGTAGAACAAGTGCAGGATAGCCTAATATTTCCCTGAAATTTGTAAAAGTAAACGAAAAATTTGAAATTGAAAGCTGTAATTGAAGACATAGAATGATTGGGTTGGACTAATATTTAACGTCCCTGAGCAACTATTCAGACATCCAGACGTGCTCAGAGTGACTTTATTGGCTGGGATATTGCAAGATGGAGAGCAACGACAAAAAATCACTCTGTTTTTCCCTAGTTTGCTGAGACAAAAAGGCAACACATGTACAATGGTCTCTCGCTGGACAAAATATAGTTCCGGAGGTAAAATGTCCTCCCATTCGGATCTTTGTGAGGGGGTTGTCTTGAAAAGACTATTAATAAGAAAGAAACAATATGAAAAGAAGGACATGTATGAGGAAAAGGTTTATGATTGGGACATGGAACTTACGTACAATATTATAACTATCTCTATGGCCTATGGAACCCGGAGGTTCACACGAGATCCATCTTAATTTTGCCCTGCCATCTCCTCCTAGGTCTTCCTAATGATCGTTTTCCGGTTGGTCTTCCAGTTAAGATTTTGAAAACGTTCCTACTCTCTTCCATCCTGGTTATATGGTCTGCCCACCTGAGCCTCCTAGACTTGACGACCCTAATAATCTTGGGTAAACCGTATTAATTATGTAGCTCCTCGTTATGAAGTTTCCGCCTTTCCCCATTCCCTTTCCTCTTGGGTCCGAATATTCGTCTCAGGATTTTGTTCTCAAATACTTTCAGTGTATGTTCTTCCCTCAGAGTAAGCGACCGTGTTTCGCAAACATACAGAACAGGCATGATTATCGTTTTATATATTTTAAGCTTCAAATTCCTCGACAGAATTCGCGACGAGAACAGATTTTGAACCGAATAGTAACACGAATTCCCTACTTTTAATCGACATTTAATTTCTTTGTGAATATGATTTACGTCTGTTAATATTGATCCTAGATATTTGAAAGTATCCACTTTATTAAAAGTATTATTTAATATTTTAACGTATTTACAATTTGCCGTATTACGGTCCCGACGGACTTCCATGCATTTAGTTTTCTTTGTATTTACTTCTAAACCCATGTCCCTACAGGCGTTTAATAAAACATCTGCATTTCTTTATATTGTTTTCCTATCATCCTCTATTTAATTTACATCATCAGCATACGCCATAACCTGGTGAATCCCATTCAACTATAGGCCCTGGTTGCTATCTTTCATTTTCCTTATATTTCTATAACGTATTCCAGGACTAAGTCGAATAATAATGACGAAATCGCATCTCCTTGTTTCAGGCCATTCTCGACGTGAAAGCTCGTGGTCAAATATTTTCATACCCAGACTTTACTTTGGGATTCATTTAAATATATCTTAATTAATCTAATTAGCTTTTTTGCTATTTCAAATTCTGTAAGAATGTTGTACAATGCTTCTCTCCTAACCGAGTCGTAAACCTTTATAAAATCAATAAAAAGTTGATGTATCAGGGTATTGTTCTCCCACTTCTTTTCGAGAATTTGGCGAATGGTAAATTTTTGATCGATAGTTGATCGATTTCGTCTAAATCCGCACTGATAATCTGCAATAACTTCATCTGCGTATGGGGTCAATCTTGCTAACAGAATGTTTGAGAGGATTTTATAGGACATTCACTGAAGAAAAATGCATCGCTAATTACTACAGTCGGCTTTGTCGCCTTTCTTCTGAATTGGAACAATGGTTGATTCTTTCCATTCTCGTGGCAATTCTTTCTTCTTGCAGGTAAAGAGAATGAGCTTGTGTATCTTGTTCCCCAACTTTTCGCCTCCAGCTAAAATTAACTCAGCCGGAATTTCGTCTACACCCGGAGATTTGTGTTTTTTTTTTTTTTTTTTTTTTTACTTTCTTTATAGCGATTTCTACTTCTATTCGGTTGGGTTCAGGAATATACGGTTCTGCTGTGTGTATCTCATTTACTTCACGCACATTAGTTTTTGGCTGCGTGTTCAGGAAATCGTGAAACAATTCTTTCCATCTATTTAAGATGCTATCTGTGTCCGTGATAACTGTTCCGTCTGCTTTCTTTAATATATAAGCACGAGGTTGGTAGCGTTTCTTAAATTCGTTGATCTCCTTATACATGTCCCGAATTTTTTTTTTTTTTTTTTTTTTTTTTTTTTTTACTATTATCTTCAAGTTCCTTAATTTTAGCTTTTATAAAATCGCGTTCCTTTATTCTAAAAGTTGTGGAATTTCCCCGACTGATGTCTACGAAATTCTGTGTAGTTATTTCGTTCGGATTTTGTAACCAACGTAATTTTGCCTGTTATCTCGTCTCCGCTAGTTGAATGCATTCCTATTCGAACCATGGTTTGTTCCTATGTATTTCCGCGTGTCCTAATTTTTCTGTTGCTGAAATTTTATTTTTATCTCTAATTTCAATCTAAGTATCCTCAACACTAGTGCACTCCGAAACTTCTAAGACCGATAATCTTTTCGAAACTTCAATTTGGTATTCCTTTCCTATCTAGCTCTCTTCTTATTTCTTTAAATTAAATTTTTCCGTTCTCAGACGTCGAATATTTCCTTTATTCAACGATAATCTCTCTCGTATTATCGCTGCTACCAGGTAGTGATCAGTGTCACAATCTGCTCCTCTAAACGACCGAACATCAATTATGCTAGATTGTCTTCTTCTATCTACTAAAACGTGATCGATTTGATTATGTGTTTTTCTGTCAGGTGAGGTTCAAGTATATTTATGAACGTCGCGATGTGGAAATTTTGTGCTCTTCACGATCAAGTTTTCGGATGTTGCGAAGTTCACAAGTCTAATACCGTTGTCACTCTTTCCTTCTGTAGACTTTCGTTCCCTATAATCGGTTTGAAAATATCCTCTCGTCTTACCTTCGCACTGAAATTCCCTAATAAAATTTTCGTATGGTATCGCGGGAGTTGGTACATGTCAAATATTCGTTCCATCTCTTCGTAAAAACTCTTTTATATCGTCAACCTTATCTTCAGTTGGGGCATGTACGTACATTTAAAACAATAATATCACACCATCTACCCTTAAGAGTGATAAAACAAAGTCTATCATTAACAAATTCAAGCCGCTTAATTGCTTATATTATTCGTATGTGAACGAAAAACCCTGTTCCTAATTGGTGATTTTTATTTCCTTCCCCGTAAAAGAACGTGAAATTTCAGAAATTTACCGTCCCATTTCCTTCCCACCTAACTTCTTGAACTCCTACTAGGTGTATCCTGTATTTCTCTAACTCGTTCCTTGCTGATTTTAACCCTATAAAGACTTCTAATATTCCATGTTACAAATCTCATATCCAGTTTTTTTTCTGAGGTCCTTGTCCGAGGCTTCTATGAAAGTTTCTGAACAAGTGCCTTTTTTTACAACATGAGGTTGTTAACCTCGCCCAAACCCCCAAGCTAGAGGACCACTCCTAGTGGTCTGTCCGCGACAGTGTTAGAAAAGCAGAAAACTCGAAGATAAAAAACAGGAGAAAGCAGTAGACACATAAAGTGGCGGAATTTGAGTGCAAATCTAGGGGGAACAAAAAAATTGCCATTCTTAAGGGGACAATGGTCAAACAAGCAGTCTAGAATTCAGTGGCGGCGTAAGGCAAACTGGGGCCCGGGGCCAGTGAAGTAGATTAGGGCCCCTTCTTGAAGAATCATGATTTATACGCTGCTATTTGTGACATTCATTTGTTGCATAATTATTGTTCCTGTTTACTCTTCCCCCTTTCCCGTTGGTGTGTGTGATTAAACCATCTTAATCTGGGATATATTAAATAAATGAGGGTGACATTCAGCATCCCTATCTATTTTTTAATGCTTAGAACCGCCTTCAGGCTATTATCTACAAATAAAACCGCACCAGGGCTATCATTGCGTATTTGTTTCTTCTTTTTTTTAAATTCATTTTTAATCAAAGGACACGATGGAAAACAAATTAGGGATTAGGGAAACTGCAATCCACGACAGAAATAACATAATCTTAAGAACAAACAAAACGTAGTAAGGAATTCAGAATTTATTCTACACGTATACTATCCTAGTTTAAACGCAGCGACGTGGTGTGACACTTTCACAGTTGTTACCGGTTGTTGCTTTTTTTTTTTTTTTTTTTTTTACAAGTATCTCTAGTTTTTCAATATCAGAAAATCTAGTCCTTTTTTTTCCTTTTAGCGTATCAATCATTTTCAACTATAGGCATTGGCAACGATTTTTCAGGGGAGAGTCAAATCCCACATCATTTACCTTGATCTTTTGAAATGTGTGGCTTTTCAGGTTCTTCCATTTTTACTAAATATAATCGAAAACGTCTCTCAATGAACTTAGATAATCTTCAAAGTCATTTACCTTTTTCTGCAAAAACTTACATCATGAAATTCCTTCTGTAAGATAGTGAACAAGATTTCTTATCTTGACCCTATAATACAAAACAGTTCAAGTAAAAAATTGAAGTCAAAGCTTTGAAGGGTTTCGTAAAATTTTGCTGCACGAACTCTGGCTTGAGAATCTCATTCGTCGATATTTTCGTCATGGATTTAAAGAGTCCTAACAGTTCATCTTTAAAGCTATACAGCACATCATTTATCCTACTTCTATAGTTCCACCTTGTGTTTGAGGCTGTTGGGATACTTTTGTTGACTTCACAGGCCGGTAACCAGCCTAGAAATGTAGGGGGGCGGCTGAAGTTAAGTGGGCCCGATCCAACCTTATTATACTTCATTACCATATTATAGTTCATTTGCAAGTCTACTGTGAAAATCTTATGGGGCAGCAAAAATTTAGGGGGACCCGGCCCCCTAAACCCCTTTGGATACGGGCCTGTGACTACATAGTACAAAGTATTTGTTCTTTTTGAAGACTTCGAGAATAAAGATGCAAGTCACGACATAGTTTTATAAAAAAAACTTACACCGTTTTGTACAGTCAACGGACTTTTCTAACACTAAATGAAGCCTATGGGCATGACAATGAAAAAAAAAATAGACTTCTGTGTATCTTTGTTTAACAAGAGGCTGCTGCTTCCTACCTCACCAACCATACTGAAGCTCCATCGTATGTTTGAGTAACAAGTTTTCCGTATTGAAAACTAGTCAGACTGTCAAACGCAATGTGGGACATTCAAACTACGGTATAGTAAAGACGATTGCACAGTTCTTTTTCAACACATCAAACTGCATCAAGGTGCAAATTGAACTAGTATGCTAGAGGCTGTGGCTGGAAATTTGCTGAATCGAAAGTAGGTATTCTATACTAAATAAAAAACAAAATATTTTCAACTTAATGAGCATAAATCTTAAATAATAATAAATATACGAATTAGACGGAGCGCCGGGAAACATCTCTACTTCTCTCTAATTATCATTACTATGAAATTGTATACTGTGAAGCAGTGGCGTAGCACACTTTTGCGGGCCCCCCTGCAAAGTATAGAGAAGGGGCCCTAGTTATAAAGCCGATAGAAGTAAGGTTGAGGTTGTACTTCTTTAAATCTTTATTCATCGCAAGACTTCTGGGCCCCCTATACCTCGGGGCCCCCCGCACTGCGGGGATTGCGGGGGAAGCTGCTACGCCACTGCTGTGAAGACAATGAAATAACTACGAATACGGAAATTACAGCCAAGTTTCCATACTTGGATTAGGAAGCAAACGAAACAGTATAGTTGAATCACACTTGCCAGCTCGATCCTCTATAGCGAGAGGAGAGCGAGTAGAATAAACATGCTGATGATATTCTAGATTCTCCTTGTTTTGGCAGGGAACGTTCCTATTTTTTCCTGTTCCACTCAGCCGAACGGTAACATAAGAACCATTCTGAACGTCCAAATACGAGCGCGCAGGATGCTTCTGGCCCTGGCTGGCAGGCTGAAAGGTGCTTCTGAAGTGAATGACCTCTATCGGGGTTCGCGTTATCTCTAAAATCTATGGTATCAACAACAATATGTTCCTATTTGGCGCTGGCAGTGTAAATGCGGCATAGGCCGTCCGAACTCTTTTTTTCTTTTTTTTATAAAAAAAAAAGAAAGGAAAGGAAAATATGATGAAATTTAGAGACATATGAAAACAACGAAAATTTGTGATATTTTTACTGTAACTACCGCACAGTGGGGCGAAAACACAAAAAGCTGGCCAAAATATGATAACTATATTCAAATTGAATGGAATTTAGTATTAAGGGGTTATTGAGGTTGCTCATTACGATTCTGTAACTAAAGTTGAAAAAAAAAAAAACAGAATGGCGGAATAAAATTTGCAAAAGTTGAAAAAGTCGTAAAAATGTTCTCAAAAGTGGCGATAAAAGGGTTATTGTATTTGTATTTATTTACTCCATTTAAAACCAAGATACATTTGGTATTTGGAGGGTTCAAACAGTCCTCTTTCTTACAGTAAATACACTTAGAAAAAGAAATATGTTACTACTATTTAATATACATTATTGTAAAGATAATCTGTTACGCTGTAATATACTTTATCCACCAGGAATCTCTTGAGTTTCTTTTTAAAAACATTTATATTTTCTTCATTTTTTATTTCTCTGGGCAGCTTATTGTAAATTTGTACTCCCATATGGCTTGGGCCTTCCTGAACTAATGTTAGTGTTGTAAAATATTGTCGTCTTTCATTTTGTTGTCTGGTATTATATACGTGATTTATTTGGGTTCCATCTTTCAGTTTAGCTGCATAGATTGCAGTTTCATATACATAAATAGATGGTAGGGTAAGGATGTGGTGCTGTTTAAATTTTTCTTTGCATGATGTTCTCATGTGTAGACCAAATATTATCCGTATTGCTTGCTTCTGTTTCATGAAGACTGCTTTGCTGCTTGAAGATTTGCCCCAGAAAATGATGCCGTAATTTAGTATAGGGTGTATAAGCCCGTAGTATACTTGGATCAAAGCTTTAGTATTTAACGTTTCTTTTAGTATCCTGAGTGCATAAAGTCTGGAATTTAATTTTACTATTATTTCTTTAACGTGGGTTTCCCAAGTTAGATTTTCATTTATATGTAATCCTAAAAATTTAATTTCATGGGTGAAATCTAGTTTTAGATTGGTCAATTTATTTTTGGTTTCTTTTATTTTCGTGTTTTGTTTTGTGTGAAAAAGTAGGTATTTCGTTTTTCTGTTGTTTATGCATAAGCAGTTACTTTCGAACCATTTTTTGGCTTGATCCAATACTCTACATGTGTTATTGAGGTTGCTGATTACGATTCTGTAACTAAAGTTGAAAAAAAAAACAAAATGGCGGATCCAAAATGGCGGAATAACAAGAATGTCAACATACTTCGTAATTTTCACAATGTATCTTTAACAACGTTCACTTTTTTCACATATTTTGATGAACAATTAGTTGTTACTTACGTTCTTATTTATTAGAAATGTATTATTACTTAAATGACACAAATTATTGGTATTTGATTCGGTTATGATAAATGCAACGGCTTGTCACTGTAATATTAAACGAACAATAATTAACATCAACACGCTTCGTAATTGGCAAGTTTTGGCAGCTACGTTTTTGTCGACAGCATTAATTAATTTTCAGACTACCATTCTACAAAATATGAACGTGGTGCACGAGGGTGTACATAATGTTTTCAACGCTTTAAGTTAATAAAATATATAAACAATGTGAAAATTTTGCCTGACTTGCGATTCAAATTAAAAATTATTACATCATTATTATTAATTTTTCACTTCATACACTTATTCTACTTACCAGTACGATATTGCCGAAATATCAATGAATAGTTAAGCACTAGAATGTTTCTTTCCTGCTTTTTTTACTTATGTTTCCAGATTTCACATTTGTTTTATGATTAGATATATATAATAATTAAGTCATGTTCATATTCTGTCATGTATGACTGTTTACATTACCAGTTAATAACACACTTAGTATTAGAATATATTATAATTAAAAAAATCCTGAATATATTAAATAATTGGGGAAATATCGTAGATTAAATATGTGAGCACAGAATTTTACTACGGGTTTTACCATCCTACTTTTCATTACCACCCTTCAACAGTCAATTGATAGATCTTGCCGGCTTTCTATTATTCTTTTTCTACTTTTGTATTTTTATTGTCTTAAGTTGAAACATTCGACCATAGTTCCGCTACCTTATTAGCCTAAGTTCTAGCAACATTCAGAAATGCTACCTTCCTTGCTTTGGTAGGTGCGAAAGTCTCAACTATATCCAAAGTAGATACTATTTCGTTTTTCATAAAAAGAAGGTTCAAATTCGTGAGTCTTACTTAACGCATTGTGGAGCGCAAGTATGATTTTATCAGCTTCATTTTGCTGAAAGACCTTTCACATGGTGCGACAAATACGGACATTATTATCAAAATCTGAAAAGCGATTCCCAAACATTAGTAAGATTCAAGCCCCATTGAAGATACATATTTCAGGCCTTAGGAGGAAATGTCAAGTTGTTCTTTAGCTTTCTGAGCACAACTTAGTGTAGAAACCTGCACGGGCCGAATTTTTCGGCCCGAGCCCAATCCTGCCCGAATGTACCTAGGCTCGGCCCTGCCCAGTAGGTTCTTTTAAAAAATTCTTGGCCCAAGCCCAGCCCGGGCCCGATAAATTTGCCCCGACCCCGTCCCGATATATTAAAAAAAATTTAGTAGACCTATTAAACTTGACCTAACCCTCAGAATCATTTTCTAAACTCTGGTTCACGATCTGACGCTTGCCTCCCGAATAGTACCATTGCCTTCATTTCCTGTAACAAAAATCTAACTTAGTTAATTTTTAGCATAATGTGAAGATGGCAATATTGTTTAGCGACAGGCAAAACTTTCCCACCAGGGAGTAATCTACACCCCCCAACACCCCCTAACACCCCCTCAAATTTCTTCACACACACCCCTGGATGGAAAAGGAATACTCCCCCAAATCCAATTGTATCAATCAGTATCATATAAGTTATTTACTACATCAAGTTAAAAAAAAAAAGGTTTAGCGTTTAGGAAAGAAGGCAATATTCTTATTTATTTATTTCACTTCAAAAAACGAAGCGACCTCGTTCTCATGTACGGCTTCGAGAACCACAAGACCTCATTGTTTCGGGTGGAGTTTCGATGAAAACAATTGACAAAACATAGCCGATCATCAGTGTTATCAGATGGCGGGAAATTTCCCGCAAAACGGGAAATTCTTAACATTGGCGAGAATGTGGGAAATTCTGGTTAAAAACGGGAAATTCTGTTAACTTTTCTTCCTTTTCATGTCATCTCTTTCTCACTCCTTGTCTTGATCTCTTTGTACTTGGAATAATACATAGATTGGAAGCATCTTTGAAGATCAAGAGAACCAGAACAGCAAGAGACGTTTATAAACCGAACCAAATGGAAGTGAATGTTAATCGCGCCAATATCCATTTTCTGCAAAAAGAAAGAAGGGAGGGAGGGTTTATGGCCCTTCGCTTACTATATATTAATAGAATGTTAAGTTGAAGTGAGGGGTAGGAAGAAAGAATATACTTGGAAGTAGAACACACACACACACACACAGACAAAATGCATATTTCTCTCTATACGGATTAAACTACAGTTAGAAAATAGAAGGATAGCCCTATGATAGATTTCTCCTCCCGCAGGAAAAGATGTACTTCTGATTGATTGCTCATAGTTATTTGATTTTAACTTTAATTAATTAATCATTATATTAATAATTTCATCATTAATTATTAGTTAAATTAATTATTGATATTCTTCCTTGGCGGGAAATTTTGCAAGCGATCGGGAAATTTCAGGGGTTTGAGCGGGAAATTTGTTATTCTGAATCTGACAACACTGCCGATCATATCTACACTCCTGGGCTTCGCAGTCGTTTCCCAGAAAAGAGATTGATGAACAGATGCAGATGACTGAAATTGGCAACGTCTTGAGCGATCATTCACCTACAGGTACCTACTCCTGAATAAGAAAATATGATAGAATATAGTAATAAGCCTATACCAGATTCAGTTGGTAAGTGCTACTCTGCAAGTGGTATATCGACGGATAGAAGTTAACGGGATGATCTACCTTTTCTCGGCACAAAAATTTTTATATTGGACCTTATGGGGAGAACATGGCTACCGAATTTCCTCAGTTTCTAAGGAACTAAGTATCTCGAATGGGAAAGAAAAATTTTGCAGCATTCTACAGAAGTTTATTAACGGGTTGAAATACTTAAATTGTATATTTGTCTGCTAGTTTAGCAGAAATAAATTATTAAAAAATAAATAAATTAGTTTCTTTTTATACAAATTATAATATGTCTAACTTTGGAACCAATTATGGTAGAAAGATCAACTTTTTTTTTGTTTTATTCCTTAAGAAAAAACGACTCTAATAGTTTTAATCACAACCATATCTGATACGCCAATTAAAATATAGTATTTTAATATAAGTATTAAAGTCCACCTGTCAAAGTTTGACGAGGGTAAGTCACGCCCCACTCTAAGCTTGGCCAAGGAAAGGGCGGGGGTTGGTGAAATGGAGGGGGAAGGAGGTGGATGTCTGAATGAAACAGGTTCTCGACCAGTTTCTGAGATTACCTGTCAGCTGCCAAATACTGTTAGCTTTATAGAGTTAGTCTCCCTCAATGGTTCCATACTAGGAGACTGGACGATGTGGTGTGAAGTATCCTCTTTTCTCCGTTACCTCTGGAAGTTCATCCAGATGCATTCTAGAGTGCGCGGGAAGAACAGTATATATCAGAAAACGCTGTTATTTTGGGAATTTTTTTCCCTTCCAAATATTATAGCATACAGTAGTGGCGAAGGAAAGGGGGGGCAGAGGGGTTCCCCCACAGGATTCCGACAATGTAAAGTCCTGGCCCCCATATATAGGTGTCCGTAAAAAAATGTCCCCTAAGTTCTTTTTAAAATAATGTCTTGGGAATATATTTCAAATTTGAGGTGTTTTCTTGGTAGCCGTCATTTTCCAATATGGCCGCCGCCCTACGTAAATCTCTCTCTCTCTCTCTCTCTATATATATATATATATATATATATATATATATATATATATATATATATATATATATATATTAACTAACTCTATGGCCTATGGAACCCGGAGGTTCAGTGCCGCGTTCACAAAAGCTCTCCACTGACTTCTATCCTTAGCTAATTGCATCCAGTTTCTACTTTGTATTCCTATCTCTGCGAGATCCATCTTAATATTGTCCTCCCATCTGCGCCTAGGTCTTCCTAATGGTCGTTTTCCTATGGGTCTACCAGTCAAGACTTTGAAAGCGTTTCTACTTTCTTCCATTCTAGCTACATGACCTGCCCACCTAAGCCTCCTAGACTTGACGACTCTAACAATGTTGGGTAAACCGTATAAACTATGTAGTTCCTCGTTATGAAGCTTCCGCCATTCCCCATTCTCGTTCCTCTTGGGTCCGAATATTCTTCTCAGGATCCTGTTCTCAAATACTTTCAGTCCATGTTCTTCCCTCAGAGTAAGCGACCATGTTTCACAACCATACAGAACAACAGGCATGATTATCGTTTTATATATTTATAAAGAGAGAGATCGTGAACCAACTTTACAACCTGGCAACACTGTTGTCTAATGATTAACTGTACAAAGTTGCAAATGCGTATATGCACGCATTACTCTAGGATGTAGCGTACTTCCTTAGGACTAAACAAAACCTACTTTTTCTGGTAGCTTTCATCACGACAAGACATATTTTACATGGTAACATAAGAGAACATTTGTCTAAATCCAATATGGCAGCCAATATGATGGTTAATTACTAGGCAACCAAGTAATGGACTTATTCAAATGCCTGTCAGTCCTAATTGGCCTAGAGCCTAGAGAATGGGAGAAAGAGGCAGGATACGGTCTCATTGAAGAAGCGTCTCCTGAGGGGGCGAGGGAAATTTAAAATACTCCATTTTTTAATTAAAAACACGGTTTTGCCTCGTTGTCCGCAGACAACATTGCACACCAAATGCTCTATAAGACATTCTCTAAATAGCCCTGTTAGATCCAACCTGTATTGTGTGTAAACCGTGAATTTTCACGGGGGAACAGCGGAGCAAAAGCCCTGTTTTTTTGTGATATTTCTGGTTTCTCGTGCTTACTTCGCTAAGACTAAGCACTGTAAGCCAATCTCCAATTATCCTATAGCAGTGTTAATTTCAGGTCATTTCCTCCGGAGGCACCATGCACAGGGGGGAAAGCGACTAAAAATTGCGTGCTCCACAGAAATTTCTGCGAAGATCTCAAGCACCCGAGGGTGAGTTTCGTAGCTCTTGGGAGAATTATCCCCCAGAATCACCCCTGAAATCATAACTGTCCTAGGGAGTTGAAACAAGAAGCAGGATACGCAAAAAAGAACAAACTTTCAAAGCATTTAAAGTTTAGGCTCGTTGCGCTAAGCGCCTTCTTAGGACGAGGATATGGGAATTGAAAAATGCACGTTTTCTTTTATTTATTTATTTATTTATTGAAAAACATGTTTGCCCTTTTTTATCCCCAAACAACCATACAGACGACACACACCAATTGTCTTATACAAAAATGTTGCCATGATAACTCCTATAAGACCCATTTGGAACGGTGTCCATACTGTGCATTGTTATATGGGGACAAGGGAGAAAAGCCCTGTTTTCTTTGACTTTTTCGTTTTCCGCGCTTACAACCGCTAAGACCACCCCGTGCTTACCCCGCAGGCATATCCAAACGTCGGTTCGCGGCCCGGATCTGACACGCCCAGTTCTTTTATACAGCCCGCGAAATTGTCCGTTATTAAATTATCCGATAATTATTTCTTGTGAAAATGTCATATATTACCTTTTACAGCCCGTGACGACAGTAAGATTTCTGTGATTCGGCCAATCCCTGTTCCTACTTGCAAATGCCTGATTTAAAGCATTTACGCTATTAGTAAGCGCTACTGAGGTCAATAAGAGTTGAATTAAACTTTTGCGAGGGGCGCATTGTTATAGCATGTTTTCTAACGCACAAAGGGATGTTCTGAATGGGGCAGCTATATGTATGTTTAGCCAATGGAGCCATTTGTATCTTCGTGGCTTTGCACTCTAACTCCAGATAATAATAATAATAATAATAATAATAATAATAATAATAATAATAATAATAATAATAATAATAATAATAATAATATAACTTTTGCCTCCTGAAAATAACCAGATGGTAAAGTTATGGTCGATACATTTTTGGAATTCGAAGGCATTTTAGAATGCTTGTCTATCATCTGGCTATCAGAAATAACTGATCACCATTTTCTTTACATATCTATAATTTTCTTACAGGGTAGAAACACTTCCTCGGAAGAGAGAGAGAGAAAAAAAAGAGAGAGAGAAAGTGGCCGAACTTGGGCTATTGAACGTGAGGATGTTTACATTCGCAATGACACCTGCTGTGAAAACGGTCCCTTCATATCTCTCGGGACGAAAACCGAAGAAAAGGGTGGGCGCGGATGCCTTACCCTCGTCAAACTTCTTGACAGGTGGACTTTAATACTTATATTAAAATACTATTTTTTAATTGGCGTATCAGATATGGTTGTGATTAAAACTATTAGAGTCGTTTTTTCTCAAGGAATAAAACAAAAAAAGTTGATCTTTCTACCATAATTGGTTCCAAAGTTAGACATTATAATTTGTATAAAAAGAAACTAATTTATTTATTTTTTAATAATTTATTTCTGCTAAACTAGCAGACAAATATACAATTTAAGTATTTCAACCCGTTAATAAACTTCTGTAGAATGCTGCAAAATTTTTCTTTCCCATTCGAGATACTTAGTTCCTTAGAAACTGAGGAAATTCGGTAGCCATGTTCTCCCCATAAGGTCCAATATAATAATTTTTGTGCCGAGAAAAGATAGATCATCCCGTTAACGTTTCTAGAAATGAAGAGATCGATCGAAGCAAGAATTATATATGTTTTAGACTGACACTAATCTTATGCAGGAACGCATTTGTCGCTAGCTTAATTTTTTGTAAAGTATATTTTTATTCACGAAAATTCATTGAGCGGACTATTAAAATTAGGCTACATAAAAAAAAAACAGAAAGATACAAAATATTTGTAAATTGAAAAACTGGATTTCTGGAAAACAATTAAATCAATGAGTAATTTTCTTATGAAGGATATTCAAAGCCAATAACGTAGCTAGGAAGGGGCAAGAGCGGAGATTAGGAGATCAAATAATATTACAACAATTAACATTAACAACAGGGTTAGAACATTAAAATAATGAAATTGCAACTATGTATACTCATGTGCAAACAGCACAGAGAAAAATCCGTTCTCCGGAGAGCGGTGTATTGTACAAATATACGGTAACCTCTTGCTTACTATAGAAATCAGTACGGAGCATACGTTATTTGTATGCTACATAGGCACTGCCCTTAGATGTAACATCATGCCGTTGCAGGATGTCTGACATTTAACAGTTTTCCGGATATCACATGCATACACTTATGTTACCTTCGTCAGCTATATGTTATATACGTCAATTTGTATGTGAGATCCTGACCGCCTACATTGTTTTATTTGGAAAGTTGAGATGGAACACTTATTCAGAAAATATTATAAAACATGCGTTTTCACTTATACGTCTGCTGTAAGTTAAGTCCAAAAACTACAGGAATTAAGCATGTAACCTATCTTTCTAAGTACGCCACCTATATTTTTTCTCACTCTGATTGTCGATTATTTATAACTGTCTTCTTGCAAGACTATAATTTGATAATGACAGTGGCGGCGGTTGGACATTAAAAGTGGGGGGGCAAGACATGATCTGAATATTTGTATTTCAATCTTAGTTTCTCTGGTTGTTTCTAACACTTTGTTTGACGAAAGGTTGCATAACCAATAGGATAGTATCTTTTTCTGTTAAAATACCGTATATCGTATTTTATATTCCATTAAGTAAATTGACAAGAGCAGCGTAAGTGGGTACTAGCCCTTTGTACTCTTAAACAACGAAGATGTACGAAAGATTTGATTCCTTGCTCGTGAACATCTTAAAATTCTGCCTGGAAAATTGTGTGATCAGATTATTTAATAGCAAATTTGCAAAACAAATAAATAGAAAGAATAATATTAATCAGTAATGAATATTAAGGCTTGTTTTGCAAAAGTTATAGAATTAAATAGTTTAGAATTAAAAATATGAGTTTTTCATTAATCCCCAGACTCAATTTGAGACTGGGGATTAATGATCAACTCATATTTTTAATTCTATAAATGTATGTTATTAAATGTATGTTATTACTCTTAGAAAATTAAAGACATTAAATACTACAAGCACATGCTACGACTTTAAAGCAATATTTGCTTTAGCAGCTTCCCGAAACATGTTCGTTCTCATTACGTGCACTTTTCACTTTTTTGGAACACATCAAAACACAACAATAGTTAGAATCACTCCAGTTATAAAAAATAAACCCCAAACCTAGAGTTATGTTGAGTTCACTAAATTTAATTGTCTATACACTCGCACACACTGGCGTCTCTGGCAAGTGAAATTAGGGGGGGGGAGGACATCAAAGAAAGTGATTTAAATGGTACTACCTAGCCCAACTTGTTTATTAACTTCGATTCCATTTGTTACCTTTGTGCTTACCTTCACGGACCCCCTAAGTTATATCAAGAACTCGATTACAATCGTTTCACAGCCTGAATATTATATTCTAAATAAATATATTTATTATTATTGATATGATATTCTGTCGTTAGTAAATAAATTCAATTAGAATAAAATATTGAAATTTTGTACTTAAATATTGGCGGAGACGCGTCCCTCTCGTCCCCCCGCCTGAGACGCCCGTGCTTGCACACCCCTAAACACACCACTTCAACGTATATTACACTGCAAAACAATGAAAAAGGTAGAAGTTGTTTCTTTTTACTCTCTTTTTAATCAGTATTCTTTATTACTACATAGAAGAAAATATAATTTAGGAACTGTCAATTTTTGTGCAATTAAAGAATAACTTGTGAAATACTTTTTTTTTTTCCGAAATGTTCTCTCAATTAGTTTCAAAGCGGCTGACTTACATATCAACCCCTTGTAAGAAGAAGTGAAAGTATGCTGGAATTATTGTGCTCCAATAGGTTAATTTTTGGGTTATTTTCCGCCGCAATTAAAACGCAATTCCTGTAGCTTTCTTAACTCCACGGGAAGTCAGCCAATATGTACTCACGCAACGGCAAATATTATATGGTACCATTTTTTCTATGAAACAGTAATACATACAATAACTTCACATTTCCAAATGCAACTATATACATTCACGGGTTACTTCAAATAAGTGGGGGGGAACTACCCCCCTTTGCCCCCCTAATCGCCGCCCTTGGATAATGATTTTGCTGGGTACTTTTAATACTGATACTATGTGTATAATCGGGAAATGTATATTTATGGTAAATTTCAAAGGAAAAGACTTATAAATACGAAAATTAGAATAAGTAAAACAAAATGTTGCTAAATAGACAAGAAAGTTTTATTCTCGTTTTATTGTTCTTATTTACTGCTTTTTTGACATGAAATTTGCCACATACATGTCTTTGCTGATTATACACATACTAACATTATAAGAAATACCGAGCGAATTCGTTAACAAATTTTATTCCTACAACAACATATTTATACACATGCGACAATAATTTTGTACATGAGTGTACAGTATTCATTACTAAACGAATGTGATTTCAGCATGGGACGAGGGAATTTTTCCCAATTAATATTTTTAAAAAATCCCCCACTAAAAATTGCTGGGGGTGAATAAATTGAAATAATGACAGAATTTTGCTAAATGATAACAATAATTCGTATGTAATCAATTCATATGTGATTACCAGTGACGGATCTAGGCCAGGGCCGCGGGGGCCTAGGCATCTTAGTTTTTCCAGTGACAAAATTAATTTAAGCTATTATTTATATATTTTTGAAAGTTTATATAAACCTATCAGTCTGGGTACTGGCTGGCCCCCCTGTTTTTACCTTCTAGATCCGCCACTGGTAATTAGTGGGTAAAATAGTGGTGGTTAATTCCTAATACAGTGAAACCTCTCTCAACGGGCATCTCTCAATAGTGGACAAACTTTCTTATTCTTTCATGCCATAAATATGTGTAGTGTGGTGTTATGAGAGAGAAACCTTTCTTTTAGGGACACATCTCATTTACGGGCAAATAATCGTGTTCCACCGATGTCCGTTTTAAGAGGTTTCACTGTCTTACTTAGTTTAATAATAATAATCAGCGGCGCAGATCTGTCTTCAACATTGGGGGGACGGTAAGACCGTTCCCATATTATATATATATATATATATATATATTTGCGATGCCCAAATTATTTATGAAGTTGAAAAACAATGTTGTAAAGGAACAGAGCAGCAAAGTTGTCTTCAGCGTTGGGAGGCAGGCAGATTTGACGCTTATTCTGGGAGACATTAATTTCATCTCACGTTGCTTGTGGCAATCGGACAAAAATCATCAAATTTCTCCACAAAAGTACATTTAAAATCAGATTATTGGGGAGAGACAGTCCCCCTCAGTTCCAAGATTGGAGGGAACATGTCCCCTTCATCCTCCCGGGATTTGCGCCAGTGATAATAATAAATGCACAAATGTATGAACTTTCTTTATTGAACCTACCACTGCGAAGAGTTGATATTATTATTATTAGTAGTAGTAGTAGTAGTAGTAGTAGTAATAGTAGTAGTACTTATAGTAGTAGTAGTAGTAGTATTGCAATAGTTACGTAACAAAATATATAGTTCTTTTGTTTGTTTAAAATGTATATCACTATTCTGAGAGCACCCCCTCTTTTATTTTGAACACCCCCCAAGTAAACCTTTCTGGCGTACTTACTGTTTCCCACAACTTCTTGTCATATTTTGGGTTTAGTGAAGGTCAAGGTGAGAGCTCAATTTACCGCGAAATGCCTGCAATCCTCTATAGTGAAAGTGAAGCCGCTAAGCAACACAAACTGTAAATAGCTATTGCATTTTTTGTAACATTTTTCACGGGCACACTTCTTTAACGTTTGGCTTTATTCCAATTATCGTTAAACGAAAGTCAATAATTATTAAAGAATTGCAAATAATCGGCCCCAGCCCGCCCCGACCTGAAGAGAAATCAGTGTCGGCCCGGCCTAAAGAAATAACATAGTCGGTTCGCCCAAGCCGGCCCGTGCAGGACTCCAAATCTGTCGTTCATATCATACATCTGAGTAAAACGGTCATACATTTGTTATCTCATCTCATCTAGAATTTCATAAATAGAGCGCTTCACTTTGGCCTGTGCTGTCTGAGGTTCATCCTTTGCTTCTTCTCGGCTGTTGCTTGTAACCCCACAGACTTCACTAGACCCCTGACTGATCTACTGGTCAGAGAGCTCGTGTTTGGAACGTGTGTTTGTGAGTTCAAATTCATGGGATCCGATGGAACGCAGGGTTCAGAGCTCACTTTAATAAAACTGTCCTTACCTGTCCTTACACGCTCCCAAGCTTGTTTAGAATGATAATCACAATTGAAAGAATAAACAAACAAACAAACAGGTTTCACTATACGTAAGTACCAGTGCTGTCTGTAAGGTCGAAGTCAAGACATTGACATGGACTCTTATAAAATACCGTTTAGGCTCTGTTTACTGTTATTACAAAGCACTGATTTTTAGTGTTTTTATTATGGAGTTTACTATATTGCATGTATACAATGACAAAAATGAGCATGCGACACGATTGTGACCAGGTATCCATATGATGGAGTTGCCCAATAGTTTACCCAGCTTATCAAGAAACTATGGGACACACCACACAAATTACGCCCCGTAAAAGTTAGTTCCGTTTGATTTCCATCTAAATATAGAAGGAATCAATATAACATATAATTCACGTATTTTTTTTCCTTTGACTATTTGAATACTTGTTTTCTTATTGAACATTTTCTTTACTCTAAATTAGTGGGCTGAAGTGTAAATTTATACGCCGAGAAGCAGGATCAGAAAAGGGGAAACCAGGTAAGAAAAAGGATTTTACTCTTTGAAAATTCGACTTGTAAAAGACAAAAGAAAAAAGAGAAGGGAAACAAGGAGTCAACGAACTGTAGCGTCTGCACCAAAGCGCTTCTATTTAGCACCAGAATTCTACTACCCTAATGAAGCATTATGTACGTTGATCCCTTCTTTGTGCTCTTTCCTTGTACTGATAAATAAATAAATAAATAGTGATATTTTGGGAAGCAGGCTAAAAGACGAGGCCCCATTACTTACATCATAAGCCTTTAAAATGTGAACAACACTATATACTTCGATTTTCCTTTTATTTTATTTTAATCCACACTCAGATTGTTCCTTTACATTTCTCTGAGATTATTGAACAAAGTGAAACTTTTATTTTGTTCATATTTTAATCCACATACATTGTTCCTTTAAATATCTTCCCCCCCCCCGCCAAGATGAAACTTTCATTTTATTTATTTTTAATCTATATTCAGCTTTCTTCTTTAAATCTTTTTTGCGGGTCCACAAAAGAGTGAGGCACTAAGCTATATCTTCTTTAACTTATAGGGAAATCCGGCACTGATTATTTTATTTTATTTTATTTTTTATACTGATATTTCTGTTTTTTTAACCTTTATTTGGTGTAATATCGATTGACAATTAATTTAATCTATTTTTAGGGAAAGTGTGGATTATAAACCTTGACGGTTCTTGTACGGCTCATGCTAACACAAGGTTCTTTAGTAATTATTTTTTATCTACCGTCCGGGGGGCCCCCAGAAAGTGGTGCCCGGAGCGGGGGCACCGCTCGCCCCGCCCTTACGCCGCCACTGCCGCCACTAATTCATTCTTACTTTCGAGCTCCTTCGTGGCTAAGCGGTTAGCGTACGCGCCTTTGGCGTGGGAGACCCGGGTTCGATTCCCGGCGGGAGCTCATGTGGTTCGGATTCCACGTTAATCAGTAGGTCCACGTCTCATATAGCCTCGCTGCTGAAAGGGACGATAAACTAAAATCAACTAACTCATTCTTACTTTCATTTCAAAATAAAACATACAAAACAAATTTTACTTTCTTCAAAATAAGTTTCATAAAGATTTTTCTTCCGATTATTATGTAATCTTTTATAGGTAGAAGGACCGTCATGCCCCCTTTTATATTAATAATGTTTGATACATACGCATCAATGGTACGTGTGAAGTAAGACGTAGTGAAAGAACAAGGTGGGGTGGGAAAATGTCTTATCATGCACCTGGCGATAGTATAGCTATATGATACACTCGCAGGTGACCGTAACGTAAGACGAGTTTTCGATTACGATCGTGTAAAGAGGATCTAAGCTACTCTTCCAACCCAAGTCCCAATCTAAAACAACACATACTCGTAAATCTTACAGTAAGTCATAAACATCGCTAACCATCATGTATATACAAGATTACGTAGAGTTGTATCCTTGTATTCATATTATATATTGCAAACCTCTAGAACTATATGCTCTACGGAGCTTTGTGCATGCATACAGAGAAATTTCCTCTTTTATTTAGGGAAAAATATGAAAATTCAATATTAATAATAATATATTTCTTTAACTTCTCGAAGTAGGGAAAAAGCAGGAGATTGTTCACTTTTCATTTTCTTTCGCAGTAGATCAGTAGAACGTACAAAAAGCATGAGATCTCCTGCAAAATCAGTAGCTTTGGCAACACTGATCCGCAGCTGCTTATTCAGTATATTCGCAGCTAACCTCTAAATGTAGAGGCCTTCTCCTCGATCCGCAACCCTGAGGACGCGCCATGCCGTGGTGATAGGAACCCACATTAACGTACCATATTTTAGCGAGGAAAATCAGAAAATCTTAAAGTGGAAGTGAAACAAAATAAAGTAGATTTGGTAGGAGTTTGTGAAGTTAGATGGGCAGGTAATGAAGCACTGAACACTAGATTATATGGAATGTTTTACTCAGGAAATTGAGGTCATAATATTGTAGGAATAATTCCTGGTAAACGCTTAAAAGAGAAGGCAGTAAAAGTAGAATTTGTTGATAATAGAGTTATGATCTTAAGAATTAAAGGATCTATTGGTGATACACACATACCAATGGCTGTTCTCGAGGAAAAAACTCTGTGTGGAGGGGAGAGAGCTCTCAACGTTCCATATTAAATGCTGCGCTGTTGTTCATTATCTATATTCTCTTTCTTTCCTTTTTCGCCTTGTCATCAGGAGAAGAGGGAAATCCCCCCCCCTTACATATCCCTGGGTGAATAGTATAAGGAAGGGAAAATTCTTTTATAATGAAAGCCTATTTTACATGTATTATTTTAATGTCGAAGTCTAGCGCCCTAACCATCAGGCTACAGACAAGTTAATCAGTGCATGGAATTTATGAATTTTACAAAGGAAAATTTATAATTAACTGCCAAATTTACACTGCATAAAATGACTTGATCGGATTTTACACTACATAAAATTGTATTAAGAGTCCCTCCTTCTTAGTGGTGTTTTCTCGGTTTTACCATGTTTACCGGCGGTAAACAAATATTTGGAGCAAAAGTATATTCAATATTCAATTTTCGCACACTCCAAGTACAAAGAAAAATGTCTCGTGCTTTAACTACTGTATATATCTTCACTGCTCTTCAGTGCGAGATCGGTCATTCCACGTAAATATGAGCCTAAGGACAGGAAATTGTGTTAAATATATTTTGCTGGTAATTTGTATAAAAACGACCAGAAAGGATCGAAATTTACTATACAGATCGATTTCTTGTTAAAAAGTTTTACTTTTTGTCTTTTTCAGCGATTGAAATTCAATGCTGTACGAAGCCAGTCGAAGGGAGAATTTACCAACAATATTGGACACCTCTAAACAACACATGATAAGCATTTGATTCAGTTGCACTGCGGTATAGACAAGCACGTACACCTTAGGAACTGAAGCTCAGGAGTTTTAAGGCTGTTAGTATATTACGTCTACTATTTGACTACTTTTGGTACCAATGTAATTATGAACGCCCGTTACAAAAAAGATATATTTTTTTCTATACAACTTGTACTAAAAGTCAGAGGTAGTCTATCTTTTGCAAAAGTAAAAATGAGCTCATGGGCAATACAACAGGAAAATGAATATCATTATATTTATAATTTAATAGGCAAAAACTGCGTAACGGGTGTTACATTGCCAATGTAACGGGTGTTACACGTGAATTGTTAGCTTGGTTTAACAGTGACATTTTGTACATTAGGCTAGCTCTAAGACTCTAATGAGGGAATTTGAAGTTAGTAAAGTTGTAGAGGGTCCTCTTCTGAAGACATGAATTATGGTAAGGGTGAACAGTGTGCGAATTAAGGGACATTGAACCGGAGGTGATAAAGTGCACTTCAGAGAAAATAACATCTAGGAGATATCGTGAAATGGGGGACTCCCTCTCATGCCCTCGTTAATCGCATACTCAGGGTAGTGAATATCATAAAAGCGCCATATTTCAATTGAGTACTCATAACATACTAGAAGTCTACTTCTTTATCAGAAGCCGAATACACTGCTATTGATCTTCGTTTAGCAAATTATTAGAGGCTGCAGCGCGACAGATTTTCATTAAGAAATCAGAAAAACCCTACACTACAAGGATGCATACAAAGACTCCGAATGAAGTTGTGATCAGCCCTTTGCGCAAAGATGTTTGTGTTGGAAAGTTGTCTTGCTGACAATGAAAGATGAAAAAAGTAACAAAGACTATCGTCAAGTTGGAATCTGTGAAGGACTTGCGGACGAAAATGGTGTTATTAGACTAAAATAGTGATTATGTTCTTGAAATCTTGTGGCGAAAAGGAATTCGATCTACGCCGAAATTTAGAAAGTATACTAGTGACGGCAACGGCCCCGGACGCCGAAGTAAGGGGGCGAAAAATTCGGGAGGAAGAGAAAATAAAAAAGAGAGAAATATACTTCACATATCAGTACAAATTAGTATGGACTTAAATCCTCTTCCTGTTTTAGGAATTGGTCATATAATGTTACTCATGTTAGGAAAATGCATGTGCACATATATACGGTAAAATGGAAGGAGAAAAGTAATAAAACCCCTCGAATTCAAGGAAAAGCAACGGTTGAAAACTTTCTTACGGTTCACTCCAACCATAGTGTCGCTTCGCGGCTGGTCTGTCGACCTCACTAATATGTACGGGGGCGCCGCCGTCATATACTCTCGCCCCGGGCGCTGATTTTCTCAGCATGGCATAATAAAATTCATTTTCATGACGTGATTGGTAAACTTCCAAATCCGATTATGAAAATTAATGAATAACGTAAAGTTGTGTAGCAGTTTAGTTCCAGAGTTAATGTTATAGAAACATAAGAAGAATTGACTTTTGTTTATTTGATTTGATTTGATTTATTGACATATAACACAACAGGCACAGGCCTAATTACAGTGTTACATAGTATAACGTTATACAGATTATATACGTTAATAAAGCTATTGGTAATAATTACATTTGTCTTACAAAATTAATAGACTTCTTAAAACTACTTACATCGATTGGGAGTACATCCAAGTTGAAATTTTCTTTAACTAATCAGTTGTGTGTTGCACTAACTCTCCATATAGGAGATCTGCTTAAAACGTTTGTTTTCGCTGTCATGGAAAAAAAATGTATTTTTGGAAGCAGTGCGCAATTTAATGGATGGTACTTGGATACATATTTTTTCGTTAAGATCAGGACAGTCTATTTTGCCATGAAAGAGTTTAGGTAAAAACAATAAAACAATATTTCTTCTCCTGAGTTCTAATGTTTCAAAATTAAAATTTTCAACAAGGTTAATGTAGCTTTCAAATTTTGCATAGAATTTTGTTTTCTAAAGTGTAAGAAGTCTTAAAAACTTATTTTGAGTACGCTCAATCAAGAATGAGTATTTCTGTATATTAGGGTTCCATATATTACTACAATATTCTAATTTCGACCTGACGTATGCATAATACAGCACAATTAAAGTTTGGTCATTTTGGAAATCTTTACTGACTCGATAAATAAATTCAAGATTTTTGTAGGCTTCTTTGCAATGAGTTTCAATATGTTGAATAAAGGATAATTTTGAATGAAAAATAACTCCCAAATCCCTTATAAAATCAAGCTTTTTCAGTTTTACCCCTACTTTTGAATAATTATATTGAATATATTTTTCTTTTCTAGTGAATGTTAAATAACTGCATTTACGAACATTTAACTTAAAGTTATTGTTTTTACACCAAATTTCAAGATTTTGTAAGTCACTCTGAAGTTCTAAAGTCCTGAATTGTTTCAATTCTGTTGAATAGATCAGTGTATCAGTGATAGAATTGTTGATAAGTGTATCAACAGACCTACATATGCTATTTAATACTGAAAGTTCTACATTCTTCTGATTTATGTTTATTTTGTGTTCTTATTTCCTACACTGTACTACATGTGTAATTTTTTATCTATTAACAATGTAATATTTTGTTCCTTACATAAAATGTTCATTAAAAGTGAAGTTGGTTTAAGTTCGTTCGCACTGTGTAACACCCGTTACAATTTGTGTAATACCCGTTACGGTATTGAACATTTTTTTAAAATAAAAGCCATTACACATGTGGAATTTCTGTTTGTAATATTCATAACATCATACTTTGAGAAAAGTGAACACATAATTGGAAACAGATTTTGAGCTGGACCTTCGCAGCGTTTGGCTTAACTTTACATGCATTTGGAAGCGCATGTCCAATTGCTGTAACGCCCGTTACGTCACATTTTTCTTTCTCACTGAGTTGTGCTATCATGTATATGTAACGAATTAAGTGTTTACTATAATACATAGACAAGCGGTGATGTTTCGAAGCAGTTTGATATATCTTGACCCAGTAAGAACATTTCTATTACAATTTCTATTCGTCCAAATGTAACACCCGTTACGATGGAATGCCCAAGATTCAAACACTAGCACCACTTAGTGAATACAACAATATGTTGAGTTTATCGGAGGAAGGAGCATGCAACGAACATCTACTTGTCAACATGCATGTGAGTAAGCATGGAAAGCAACACCCACACGCATGGGGCTGCGTTTGGGATACGGCCAAGTTAACCGCTGAAACTTCCGAGAAACAAAGGCTTCTGCTATAATTCTTGCGAAGGGGAAAGCGGTTGTAGTAGTTGTCATATCTCATGAACATATTTGTACTCACCAGCAGACGAGAAATCTGCTCCTTCCTTCTAAACAAAGTAAATAATTTAATTATGTGAGTATTTAACACATATTGTTATATTGATTAAAATTTGTTTTCTGTAATACGTATTTTGATAGCTGCAAAATATACAATTAAAATGTAAAATAAATAAAACAAAGAAATTAAAAATCCTACGACAACCAAATCGTTTTTTATACAACTTATTCGTGTTTTATTTCTATACTATTTTGGGTTCTTTCTTGAACATTGGCTTCCTTCAAAATAGAAAAGGTGGAGACGGAAGGGTGAAGAAAATACAACAAAAAAACATTAGAGTAGCATTTGCGATTCTAAGCATCAGTTTTCCTTGTGCGAGTAGTGAACGTCTGGCTTTTACTGTCGTCTGGTTTTCATATTATTGCGTAGAGTAATAATGCTGAAATTAAGCTAGTTTGTCCTAAAGAAAGATGTGGATGTGGATCTTCGAAGTGCATCGTAGATTGTGATTGCGGTCGACGACAACCTCGGTAGAGCTGTCCTTCTCCTCCCTAAAAACAATCAAGATTACTGTCAACAGGACCAGCGCGAGGAAGGGTGTAGCCGTGCCATCGCCCAGGGCGGCAAGTCTAATGGGCGGCAAAATTTGAAAAATAAAACTATACTATCAAAATATAATGCTTAGTAACAGGCCCACATGGAGAAATAAAATTGTGTTCGTTGTAATCCGTAGTCTGCAGTTCGTTTTTGTCAATCAAACCAAAGGTCACTTTCACGAGGTTTCCTACACGAGGATTCCAGCTTATCTTATCCTACTGATGTCTACACTTTCTTCCCGTAAACAGCCGTCCTTGTCCGCCGAATGTTAGGGACCACTGTGATTCAGTAGTAGTGTATTCATCTCTAATATGTGGGGTCTCTGGTTCGATCGTAGCTCGCGATAAGTGGACTTTGTACAGACAAGGGTTTCTTCAAAGTTCTCTCACTTTTTCCATTGCACCATTTCATTCATTATCGTCTCCGTCTCCTTTAACCGTGGGATAGAAAACAGAGAAATTTCATTTATTTTTTATTCGATGAATGTGATTAGGAGACAAGAGCTTCCGCTGTGAGAAATTTGATCACCACATGATGCTTAGCCGCACCGACAGTATTGTAAATATATATCCATGATTTTTTTCTATAGATCTTTGGTCTCGGTTGTGATTAATTTGAAACCTGTCATATATAAAGAGAAAACTGTAATTAATAGAATGCAGTGGAATATTTGTTTATATCCTAGATTACAAATGGAGAATATACTTTGCAGCATGGCCTTGTAGTTGATATATTTTTCTTTCCTTGCTTGATATATTTTGCAATCTATATATACATAAACTTTTAATGCGTTGTAGTGTTCCTTTGTCAATACATCTGTTCCACTAAATCATTGAATAGGCCTATAACACAGGAGAACAAATTAACGCATTTACCATTGCTCAATCATAATTAGAGTATGTGTCGTACAGAATTGAACTTAAATGTATTTTACTCAATATAAAAAAATTCAACTCATTTAAGAAGTAAAACGGCCGGATTTAGTAAAAAAGCATTTGTCATTGGTCAATTCACTCGCATTCTAATTCCATAATCAATTCTCTAAAAAATAATGTGATTACACACTCACTAACATACTGTACCTACATGTTAATTATCAGTGTAAGTAGAGATATGCTAAGTAACTCCATTTGTGATACATTTGTGATATTCATTACTTGTACAGTACTACTTAGGAACATTTCATGATAAGTTCAAATTCAAATACGTATTTGACTAAAGATAATGATTCATTCATTCGACGTGGACCTACAGCTTAACATAGGATCTGAATCACATCTGTACTTTCACCGGGAACTAATTTGCTAACCTTATATCCATATGGATATAATAGGATAGGAAGCTCTAAAGGTGCCTTCCATTTCAATTCAAACAGAGCATGTACCATCACCGTCTCAGATATTGTTGAAACTTTTTTTATAGCAACTAGACATGTCTTTGGAAATTATTGGTGGTAAAAATAAATTGAGACCCATATTTTTTTGTTTTGTCGAAAAAAATTTCCCGCCAAGTTATGGGCCATCAAAGACGGGGAGTACAATTTATGAACTGTAGAAGACATGGAAAATGGTCAACTTCGGAGCCTCACCATTCGGCTATGGAGACAGGTAGAGTTATAATTCTTGTTGTGGTATGTACATAGGGATACTGTATAAATAAACTATATTTTATTATAGTTTGGTTTGCGCATGTGTATCTTTTTGTACATAAATTAACAAATGAACGTAAATTTATGTGAAAAGTCGAAGTTTCCGAATTTTTTTCGAGCACTTTCGGTTCAAATTTTAAAATTTTGTTTTCACGGTTGGTAAGACCTGGTTACCCGCTTTCCGAAAAATTTTTTTATCGCTTCTGTGTGCAACCGTTTTGTCGCAAAAAATTCGAGAAATTATAAAATTTTCAAAAATCGCCATTTTTGGGCGCCATTTTCTCGAAAACACCATCTTTTAAAATTTTGAAATTTTGTCAGATGGTTCAACTGTACATGAATAATAAACACACCAAATACCATTCTCGACCAATGCTTCATGAATTAACTGCAGCCTTTTAAAGTTAGCGAAGTTTCGTTAACTTTGATGTCACAGTTAGCAACACTGAGAACAATAAAAAGTGCAATGGTTTGATTATGTTTGTGGTTCACATTCATTAAATGAAGAATAAAAGGTTTTCTTGACTGTTTTTTCCATTATTTTGATCAAGAAGGCTCTCTGAAATAGTAAAATGAACCTCCCCTACTCCTCCGTTTTCTTAAACCGAAATAGTCTGAGGTGGAAATTACGATTATGAAACACACAAATTTAAAGTTTACTTGAAATGGCCATCCAATAAATTCTGATCTACAAAAAGCCTGAACTATTACCTCAGTGATGATTTGGAATGCTCCAGACAAAGTCTCAATTAAGTGCGATGTCATTACAGTGATCGAAAACGGATAAAAAGTTAAAAAAAAAAAAAAAAACGAAACATTTTCTTACGCGTTCCATCAAATAAATTTACGAACTTTCTTTTAAACAGAACAATCTCAGCATAAGAATGGGTCACTCGGAATTTTATAGTATTCGACTAAAGTGGGTCAGTCCGCAACCTGCGAGGGAAGTGTGTGTGTATTGTGTAAATTTTAAGATCTGCTACTGCGTTGCTACAAATCAAAGGTGCAGCCTGTATTGAAGCTGTCATGAGTGACGTATTTCCTTTAGTAGTATGATCCGTAGAAAATGGCTACTGTCTTCTTCAAGAATGTGGTGAATGTCCTGGAGTGGAAGTAATAAGTGTGAAGTCTTTAATTATTGATCCTGATGAAAATGAAAGTGTTACGTATGCCATATGGGAAAACAATAATCTCGTTAAAAAACTGTGCCACTTTCTGTTTTCGTATCGTACATTGCTGGTTTAACTGTAAGAATTGTAATTCATGACTACATTAAGAAAATCCAAAGAGAATTAATTGCTACCGAAAAGCACCGTATAAAATTTCAAGATACAAATTCTATTTTACTTCATGTGGATTTCGCTGAAAACTGGACTGTTATTCTGCAAAGTGAAATTCAGAGTTATCACCGTAATATGAAACAACTGACAGTTTTGTTGTAATAAACGACGATAAAACACACGATTCGGCTCATGTACTCATAGCCATAGACAAGAATCTAAAAATACTCGAAGAAAAGCGAAAATATATTTTATATAAAAAGGTTTGAATACGAGAATATAAGTGTCTACAATTTCCCAAACCGTGTCAGTGATTTCTGATGGTGCTGCATCCCACTTTAAAAATCGCTTTCAGATGTTCGAGATGCAGACAGGTCCGATAAAGCAGTGAAACCGGCCATGCAAGAGTTTCTGCGACGGTATTGAGGGGGGAGGTATAAAGAATGTGGCAACGCGGCATAACCTTAAGCAAAAACAGATACAAAGTATTAAAACCACAGAAGAAAAAAATGAAATGAAATCTTTAAGTTTTACGTCCCACGCTTATGCCGGTTAGGCTAAAGAAGACGGTGATTATGAGAAATGAATGAAATGGTGGAATGCAGAAAGTGGGAGGAAACGGGATAACCCTGAGAAAACCCACGAGCACGGTGTTTGTCCACTACAAAGCCCACACGGCGCGAGCTAGGATCGAACCAGGGACCCCAAACACCGGAGGTGAACGCTCTACCACTGAGCCACCGCGCCCCCAGTAAAACTGCAGAAGAATTCGTGAGTATAGTGCAAGTACAAACTCCGGGTATTACTCTCGTTTTGTTGCCTGGAACTGAATTCGACGACTTCCGAAATAAAAAAAAGGGAAAGTATGCGACCGGTAACTGGTATTCAACGAAGTCATCTTTGGCTTTCGGAAAATGGCGAAGTTTTTATGACAGTAACGGGTCACCATGAACTACCTTCATGATAACCAGTGGTGCGTAGCAGAAATATTATGTATGAATCATGAAGTACGTGAAGTTAAAGTGCTGTTTATGCTTCCACATGGACCTTCAGCATTTGTGACTATCGACAATGTGCTACGCAGAGGCGGATACAGGACGGACTTCTGGAAGGGGAAGGGGTAATACTGCTACTTAGAGCTACTTTTAAGAGCTCCAAACTCTAAGATCGGTTTTATTTATATATAAAATAAAAAAGTTTCTTCCCCCTAGATCCACTCCTGGACGAATTGTGAGTGAGCCAACACCTATTGGAGCACCTGCACGGTTACATGCTATTAGCGAAGACGACACCAACCAAGCAAATGATTGGTCCATGTAAAAAAATAAAATAAAATAAAATAAAATAAAATAAAATAAAATAAAATAAAATAAAAAATAAATAAAAATAAATCAGTGAAATTTGTTTCCGAAGACCATTTTAAGTAAGTGAACTTGAAATTTGTGTGTTTCGTAATCGTAATTTCCATCTCAGATTATTTCGATTTAAGAAAACGGAGGAGTAGGGGGAGGCTTATTTTACTATTTCACAGAGCCTTCTTGATCAAAATAATGAAAAAAAGAGTGAAGAAAACCTTTTATTCTTCATTTAATGAATGTGAACCACAAACATAATCAAATCATTGCACTTTTATTGTTCCCAGTGTTGCTAACTGTGACATCAAAGTTAACGAAACTTCGCTAACTTTAAAAGGCTGCAGTTAATTCGTGAAGCATTGGTCGAGAATGGTATTTGGTGTGTTTATTATTCATGTACAGTTGAACCATCTGACAAAATTTCAAAATTTTAAAAGATGGTGTTTTCGAGAAAATGGCGCCCAAAATGGCGATTTTTGAAAATTTTACAATTTCTCGAATTTTTTGCGACAAAACGGTTGCACACAGAAGCGATAAAATAATTTTTCGGAAAGCGGGTAACCAGGTCTTACCAACCGTGAAAACAGAATTTTAAAATTCGAACCGAAAGTGCTCGAAAAAAATTCGGAAACTTCGACTTTTCACATAAATTTACGTTCATTTGTTAATTTATGTACAAAAAGATACACATGCGCAAACCAAACTATAATAAAATATAGTTTATTTATACAGTATCCCTATGTACATACCACAACAAGAATTATAACTCTACCTGTCTCCATAGCCGAATGGTGAGGCTCCGAAGTTGACCATTTTCCATGTCTTCTACAGTTCATAAATTGTACTCCCCGTCTTTGATGGCCCATAACTTGGCGGGAAAATTTTTTTCGACAGAACAAAAAAATATGGGTCTCTTAAAAACATGTCTAGTTGCTATAAAAAAAAGTTTCAACAATATCTGAGATGGTGATGGTACAATTTTATATTTTTTTGCCTGAGTTGAAAGGGAAGGCACCTAAAATATATCCTATGTGTCAAATTCCGCATGTCTAGAGTCCCCCTCCTTATTGTGCGGAGGCATTATATGGAGCCATATGACACCACACACAAGAGCCTTCGTCTCTGTAAATTAATACAGAGCACTTTGAATTAACTGCAACATATTCTTGGGCATGTTTACGCTTGCTGCTACGAAGTGATCAAATTCGCTATCATAATTTGAAACTACCTTCACTAATTTCTATTGGTAAAATAATTCTACGAAAATCCGTTCAATTGGGTCAACTGGCTTTCTATATTGCTCCTCTAACTGGCAATGTAATGCAAGTAAAAAGTTTTTTTTTTTTTTTTTTTTTTTTTTTTTGCTAATGTTGAAACTACAGTATACTCCCGAGTATCCGGCTCGCGATTATCCGACCTCCGTACTATCCGACAGTTTTCTTTTATCGTAATTAAATGAGGAAGGCAAAGTGTTCCATTGGGAACATTTCCAAGGCATTCGAAGCGGGTGTCTGCTACGATCCTCCTACGAGTCGTGTGCAAAATACAAGTTGTGATAGGGAAAGAGCAGCGTTAGCTCCTTGTTCATTGTTTCGTCAGTGTGTAACGGACCTCAATCAATATAATACGCTTGCCGCTGTCCCTGATTATAGCTGTACAGTACGTATAGTACTGTATTCGTAAGTTGTTCTTGGGGTATGCTTAATGTTCATAAAGAAATTAGTTCATAGAACTCCGGCCTATTCGGCTCTTTTGTTACCCTTCCATCACATTAGGCTGGATACTCGAAGGTCTGCTGTAATTTGCTATCAGCCTATTTTATTCTGCGTACTGACAAGTAACGAAATATGCGGAGCACGAAGCCTTCCATTTTTCTTCTTTCTACATGAGGCTGTACCAAACATTATAGAACAAAGATTAAAAATAAATAAATAAATAAAAATAAAGTTTCTCACGAGCGAGTACTGAGCGCACCTGACTGAACTGTATGCATTTCAAATGCAGCAGACGCTAGAAAGAGACAAATGAGAACAAATGAACAGAGGGTCATATCAAGCATTGTGACATGCTATCGTCAAATCTCTGATCTACATCAGAGTTGAAGACTACATATTAAAACAACTAAATTTTGCGTTCGCTCGTTCTATATTTGTATAGAAGAATAAACGTCCATACCTTCAATTAAATAATAATAATAATAATAATAATAATAATAATAATAATAATAATAATAATAATAATAATAATAATAATAAATAAATAAATAATCGAGAATACACGTTACTTTGTGATTATACCAGTGTTACCACGCTTGGTACAATTGTACCAAATTCAGTCCTTTTTGTCATTCATCGGCCCGTTTCTATTACGCCGGCATTTTCAGCCTCTTTTGAGAAAAAGTTGGTACAATTCTACATAATCCAGTACCATTTAACAAATAATTGTCACATTTTCAAAAGTGTTTGTAAGACCTTTCTTAAATCTCACGTTTCTCATCCTGTATGTTGAACTCTTAAAAACTGCTGTTGAACATTCATTCTGTGACGTTGCACCCCATAACGCTACGAACTTCGTGTAATTCGAACTATACCGGAAATCAAATGACGCTAGATGGGCGCATCCGCGCAGTGCTTCAAACAGGCGAGAAACAAGCAGTTTGGTGCAAATTTTAGCTTGAAATCTTTTTTTTTTAAAAAAAAAAAAAAGAAAGAAGAAGAAGCACACGCATACACATTTTCAATCAAGTGTTAAATATTCTAAAGAAAACCTGCATATAATCTTGTAAGTCAATATTTTTTTTCGTTGCAAAGATTCTACCTCAAAACGATAATAGCACGAAAAGTACATTGACGTAGTTGCCGGCTGGTCACTGAAATAGAGGCCCGTTTGATTTCTTTAGTGTTGTGAATACCTGAAAAAACAAAATCGGAAATTTTGGGTAAAAAAACAGTTCCAGAAAATTTGGGAAAAATTGAATTTTTTTATTATTTTACCACATTATGCTTTTATAACGAAAATTATTTTATATTTACTACTTTACAGTTAAGATCATTGAGTACTGATGTTTCATGTATTAGAATATGGAAAATTTGAGTTAACAAATATATGTGAACCACTCCTTTAAAGTTAGCACCGTGATAGAATGGAGTTATGACTACTAAAGATACTAAAATACAATTAATTAAGATGGACGAATTTAAATTATCTTAAACACTCTTATGAAGTTCCCGCTTTATGGCACGGAAGTGTTAAAATAACGGGACCAGAATCATTTTAGTTAATACCGGTATGTTAAAATCAAATATATATTTTATGAAGATACGTGTCTTACTTGTGTTGTGTAAAATTTCTGGAAATTTTGAACCCATTAAAAAAAAATCTCCTTCGGAAATATCGCCAAAAACGAGAAAATATAATTTTAAAACTATTTCTTTGCCTGATGTTATTCTTATTTGCTGTAACGTGTCTGCAGCGTACATATAGTGTTTCGCTAGCAGGAAAAGTACTTAAAGCAACAGGTTTTAATTTTACTTTTTAGTTTTCTGATTTATGATAAAAATCCCTCTTTATTATTTGAATATTTCTCGAACAACTCAGAAAGAGAGATGATCTTATTTACACACATATATACACCGCACAAGTGTAAATTTAAGTAGCGAGAAATATATTAAAGAATTTAACATGTAAAACTTCCGTTCGTTAGTATTAAATAATAGCAAAATATTCGTTCTTCGCACGGAGAGAATACGTTTCATTTTGGACATAAAGGGCACCAAAATTGTCATCAATGAACTGGGACCCCAAATACTATGAATTCAACCCTAGTATTAGTCACTTTCAATTACTTTTGTATGTCACCCTCCCCCTTTAGGGTACCGATGGGGACTAAATTTGGATTTAAACAGCAACGGAAGTGTCACTGTTCATCTCAGCGACCCCGAAAATGAAACACCGGAAAAAAAGGTGTTTCCCAATTACTTTCGTCATAAGGAATTGGGAAATTATAATTGTATCCCAGGAATAGGTAAAAGTTGAAATTTTGCTTCATATTGTTATTTATATCAACGAACTTTGCTCAAGAAAGTGAATTCAGCTAATAGCAAAGATAATTTCGAAAAGGTTTATCTCCAACTGATGGAAACAGGTCTTTACACATAGCTTTCCTCTATTTCAACGAAATTAGCTTATCGAGATTGAAAATTTAAATAGAAACTAAAAATGCTATCACGAAATAACTTGTTCATATTATAATGAATTCAATTTCTGGTGTTAGTTAAAAGTACTTTTTAATTCTACTATAATAATAATAATAATAATAATAATAATAATAATAATAATAATAATAATAATAATAATAATAATAATAATAATGTAATTCTATTTTAACAATTTCCTCATTTGCTTCTTTTTTGTTTCTTTGAACTGTGATTCATAGAAGGAAATGTAAATATAAGACTGGCAACTGTAAAAATCTTCACAGCTGGCAGTGGATGAAGAAATTCAGCTGGAAGAGTAGCTGGAAGATCGAATTCCGTGGCCTTGCAACCTTCTCTGCAAAAGTCTTTATATGTGATATTTTCTTTATGTATAATATGAAGTGTACAGTACTGTTACCCACAGCAATATATCAACCTTCTTTCAGATGCTTCTCAATTTTTAATATTATACATAAGCACACTCTATCTCGTAAACAATTAACGATAGGTGAAACGTGAGTTCAGATTCTCATTTCGGAATACATCCTAGCCAATATTCATGTGTCACACATATCCTTTCCATTTAAAGAACGTTATGATATCCAATGTGGCGGAATCAAATTTCGCTGACACGATGTCGACATCCCCATTCAATGTAGTTTTTGCACCAACACCCACTTGCAACACTTTTGCCTACTACATACAAGTGTGAAACATAGCACACCTACTGTACCTCATAAAATAATGATGATAGATATAATAATAATAATAATAATAATAATAATAATAATAATAATAATAATAATAATAATAATAATAATAATAATAATAATAATAATAATAATAATTCCCAAGATTCAAGCCTAAACTGATGTGCCAAATCCCCTTTCCATTTAAGAAAATATTGTGTTTCGAATTTCGCGGAACCCAAGGTATCTGCCATGAGGTCCAATTCCATTCAATGCAGTTTTCTCATTAGTACACATCTGCAACATTTCCTTGTCCGCCGTCCACATGTATTGTTATTAGTGGTTTGTTGTAATATATTTAATAACTGTATTTTTTCTACATGTATGCTCCTTCAACACAAATTGAGGTCTTTCATCTAATAAGCACTTTTATACTTCTGAGGCTTTCTTCACGTGGAGCACTTTTAACTCGGGCTTTTGATGCGGGGGCTTTTGACTCAGGGTTCGTTTAACCCGGGGCCTTTTGATGCGGGTGCTTTTATTGCTAGACTCTTTTAACTCGGACTTTTCTGTCCTTGTCCTTTTGTCAAGGACCTTCTAACGTGACACCTAACTGCCAATGAACATAGGCGACAATGATCGCTGTGACTATTCGCAAATGAAATATTCCAGTTTTATGTCCCATGCTTATGACGGCTAGGCTAAAGGAGACGGTGATGATAAGAAATGAATTAAATGGTGGAATGAATAAAGTGAGAAGAAACTTGAGAACACCGAGAAAACCCACGTACACGGTGTTTGTCCAGCACAAAGTCCACTTTGTGTGAGCCGGCATGATACCAGGGACCAAATGAACACTCTACCACTGAGCCACCGCTGCCCCTCACGACCATTGAATCGATGGAAGTATTTTGTCAAGGAGGTAGAGGAATTCAATTTCATTTCCTTTTAGGACAGCATAACTTAGATATAACATCCATAAATATGAAATTTTCCACAAATCTTGCTCATTAAATAAATAAATAGATAAATTACACCCTTGTGCGTACGTCATTGAACAGAACATTAAGTAGTATTGTGCGATATACATGAGAGATAATGGTCGCAGAAGGACAAAAATGATTGCTGCGTTATCGCAAGTTGATCGCCAGTGCTGCTGCAGATTTTTACGTTTGGTGGTACACAAGCTGACATTGTTGAATGCAGACGAGCGCCCATTTGGCGCCTGCAACCGTGGCTGAATGATTCGATGTAGAATTATTTATCAGAGAACTTTTTAAAAAAAAATCCGAAAATTTGGAATACAGCTACTCAAGAATACAAAGACAAAAATAGGAAAAAAGAGCAACATGTATCAAAGTTTATAAGAGTTTGCATGAAAAGAAAAATATCTTTTTTTTTTTTTTTTTTAACTACTATAACGTAACTAAACTGATGCTCACGATTGTCTATTACATATATTTGCCATGAAATAGCTAAACATAATATAGTACAGTGTCAACTGTCAACTACGATTAAGTTTTTTTTTCTTTTTGTTTTACATTCTAAGTTATTGTTTTCACTTATAGTGGAGTACCTTCTTATGCAACTAGAAGTGAAACAAATTACTTAAAAAAAAAAAGCCACACTCAAATCGATATTGTCAAGTTTTGTAAAAAGACGAAGTTTTCTGTGTTAAGTATGTCTGAATTCAAAATAGTTCCTGTCCGTTATGAAGAAAGAAAATAACATGTTGGGAGGGGGGGGAGAAGGAGAGAAGACGGTCCGTGTTAATCTGAGTGTCGGTGAAATTACTTCGTCTTTCGTCCGGGGTTTCCCCCATAATAATACTTTCATTGTATATTATGGAACTATCTGTTAGTGGAAGTTTAACTATATATATATATATATATATATATATATATATTAGGGGCGTCTAGAGATACTTCTACCGGTGGTAATTTCAGAATTTTAAATGGAATCAGTGATTAATTTTTCCTTCATCGAAATAATCGCTACATTTTGAACAACTTAGTTCAATATGGTAGGTTAGGTTAGGCAATAGTTAATGACAGTTGGTAGTTGACCAATTTTGAGAACATCCGAATTTAGTAGTGTTCATTTTATGAACTGGTGAAGGTACATTATTCAGTGATGGCAATGTGAATCACCACAATACATATTACTAGTCAGTGGTGAATTCATACTGGATGCAAAAAGCCAATGGGTAACTGCAATGGAGCATAAATGTGTGGGATGGCATTCTAGGGACTCAAGTCATTGAGCTATGACCTTTTTTATGGTAACTTAACAGGAGCAATATTTCGTGATTTCTTACGACATCATCTACAGCCACTATTGGAAAACGTAAATCTCCATATATGTCCGACAATGTGGTTTGAATTATATAGCAATCCAGCACATAATGCTGTTATTTGTAGGGAAGAGTTAAATGTGTTTCTGTAACTCTGCATAAGGAGAGGTTCTCATCCACGTTTTCCTCCGAGGTCTGTCGATCTTACATGTATAGCCTATTCTTTTCTGGGACTAAATTAAGGAACTGGTTTATGTTATGTAGACTAGCTACAATTCGCAACATGAAGGAAAGCATTAAAACCGCGTTCCGAAACATCAACGTGGCCGAGCTTTAAGTTGTTGTTCACAATTATGTACAGTCAGAAACAATATCAAGTCAAGTTGGAGGTATAAGAAATGAAAGCTCCGACCTATGCTTAATATTGTTTCTGATTATCCAGCGAATAAACCGTTGTATTGCTGTTCGTTTTCATCACTTTGAGAATTTCTGAAGCCAAGGGTGCATCGACTACGCTCAACAGAAGGTAAAACTGTTCTTTAGCTGTTTACTCATCTTTGAGAAATTGCTTTATTGCAAATAATCACATGCCCCCATATTTTGTTCAATTGTTTGATAACAACAGATTCATAACTTTATCTTCATTTCTACCTCATGCCTCCTATTTCGTTTTGTTCTGGCATCGTAAATTCTCTCTCATCATTTTGCATTTGCTCACCAACTAACTTGTAAGCTTCTGAAGCAATCATACGACAGCAACAATCGTGAACTACTACCTAAGAAAGAGGTTCAATATTTAGCGCTTCTCTCAACGCAAGTAAAATTGAACCTTGTTTCTAATTGACATTATGAAGTTGATCACTCCGCAATAGAGGTTTGCGCGAGACGTCACTGTTTTCGAAAGTTGCACAGTGTGTTCTGCATATGTACTTTTGTACTTCGCTGAAGTTTCAAACAATTATTTACTATTCCTTTTGAGTTGCCCCATGTGCAAACCCTCGCATAGACCCATTAAGGAGCTTATGTAACTATGAAACGGTAAGAGATATGGCAAAGTGTTTCTTCTTAAAGCTGTTCAAAATGTAGCGATTGTTTAAATGAAGGCAAAATCAACGGTTGTTTCTATTTAAAATTCTAAAGTTACTCCACGGTAGAGGTATTCCCGAGACGAGTGTAAGAAAATTCAAGCGGGCAAAATCCAAAAGGACAAAATCCAAGCTAAATTCTGGCAAGGGGGACAAAATCCCAGCGGATAAAATCCATAGAACAGTATCATGTGTGTGGTTGTAGTATGTGCATGTGAACATCCTAATTAAATTGTATGTTTGTTTTTTTCTTCAATTGTCATGCATTCTAAAGTTTTATCTGTAATTTTTCAATTTATTGAAATAACATTTCATTTACTTTTAAAGAACTGAAAATCCAATAAAACATGTAAGATTGTCACACTAAGAGTGCAGATGAGCTTTAATTTCTCATAAAATATTCTTGCTACTGCTAGGACATGCCCAGGTGGATCCAATTTAGGGTGATTAGAAACATTTTAACTTAAAAAAAGTATACTCACATAAATCAATTAGAAAATGAAAGCACTGACTTGCTAAATAAGAGATAACCAATAACACCAAAGCAGCCCAGTCTTAAAAGGAGTACACTTAATTCTATTCTATTCATAGATAATTTATGTAGAAATAAAATTAAAAAAGATATAATTTAGATAAAAACAAATTTACTTCCCTACCCTCACAATATTTACACAGTTACACTTGTTAAAATAACCAATAACACATACATTTTCATTTAGTTTGTCTAGACATATTTTCACATTTCGATTCTCTAGATAACACTTTTACATTATTTAATTCACACACATATTACGTTATTAAGAAACACAATTTAATAGCATTTAAACATAATAAAATGTGAATGGCAACTAGCAAAAAACCTCAGCATTCTGCCATTACCACATTCATATTTTGATCTTGATAGGTACATCTATATTTTACTTATTTAGATTATATCCGCGAAACACGAGAACTACAAAAACTCAGCGTTCTACAAGTACGGTACATATTTCATACTTTCATCATTTCTAACGAAAATTTGATCAGTGTATCAGAATTATTTTTTAAAATATTCATAAAACACTAACAACAAACAAATCCAAACTTCTGTATGCCACCTCATAAGGATGAAATTAAAATACTCCAATGAATGGTCTTATAACAATATGCTGAGTGTCTTAAATGTATTATATATAATAAAATTGAGATGAAAATACATACTTTTACAATGTATGTGTACATACATACAAACTTTTACATACTTTCATACACATACTACATGGGTAAGTAATTAAAGCTCATCTGTACTCTTACTGTGACAATTTTACATATTTTATTGGATTTTCAGTTCGTTAAAAGTAAATGAAATGTTATTTCAATAAATTGAAGAATTACAGATAAAACTTTAGATTGCATGGCAATTCTGTGGGTGCATGTAAGAACGGCATGCAATGTGCCTGATATGTGACATTTTTGTGAAAAGTGAGTTATCGGCAGTTATGAAGGCTCCAGAAGTCAATCTACTTTCTGAAAAAAATGCAGAGTTGTGGGAAGTTTACAAGTCCACCAAAAGCTGGCGCGCACATGTTACCAGGAATTGGAATTAACGCTTGTAGCATGCAAGAACCTGATATGTTCTCGCCGCATTCTACTCTTGATACAAACGATATTATGATGGATTTTCGATTATGTACAACATAATTTTCCGTTACCTGGTCATACTTTCCTACATTTTGACAGGGATTTAGGAATTATTGAAAAGAAGAAAAGGTCTACAACAACAGTATAGACTACACTACACATAACTGGGACGACATCATTAGAATACAGTATATAGAATATCAACATAGCTTTCCTAGGAACAGAAATGATGAGAAATATGTTCTTTTCCCTTGCTCGTGTTGTTTCATCAGTAGTCTTTTTTAAAGAATGTGTTCAGGATGAACCTGTTAACATACAGAAAGCATCAGGTTGAAAAATTACAATTACCAAAGAGAATATCCCTTATACTCTGATATAACTAACTGATAAACAATTAACAGTTGTCAGGATTGACCAGCATACACGTCTCAAGGAATTGCTTGCTCTGTACTTCGGACGAAGAACTTATCTCCTGTGAAAGCAAAGGATTTTCGAAAGCTTCTTGTTTATATTTCAACAGAATTTCGAGACTACTACGAAAGTAAAGTCGGCGCGACCAATTCATCCTCACACGGCTTCCAAGGAAGCAGAACACCATTAAAGTAAGCCACAAGTTTCCTTGTTACATAAGAGAGAGAAATCATCAAGTCTTTCTAATTGAGGGTGGGTGGTCTTCCAATTGAGCTGGTGGTAGAAAAAAACAATGCTGCATCCTTTACATTCTTATATTGAAAGCGATGTACAAACTTAGTCAATGTGTTTTATAATCTCCATAGCACTATATGTTTGACACATTAGCAATATATACACATTTTTTATATAAGTTTAGTGACGGTAAGAGTGTGTTCTATTGACACTACACTCGTGCTTTATTGTTTGTTTGGAGTGTTATTTATGAGCCGTTAGGATAAATATTCTGCTTGAGTGCATAGGAAGCCGGTTGAGAACGATTTGAACGTGGCAAATATATTGAGAGTGTTACTCCATCACCA